>NW_019154099.1:48412017-48412899 GCF_002288905.1 Enhydra lutris kenyoni
AAGAGAGAGGAGGAAGCAGGCTCCCCACTGAGCAGAGAGCCCGATGCGGGGCTCGATCCCAGAACCCTGAGATCATGACCTGAGCTGAAGGCAGCGGCTTAACCCACTGAGCCACCCAGGCGCCCCTAACCTCGACTCTTTACACTGCCTCCCTGTTCTCAGCCTTCATTCACTTCCTCTGCGTCATCATTCTGTCGGTGTCCCTTCTCAGGGTCCCCAGCCCTCCATCCTACCTTTCTTTCTTTTTTTTTTTTCATTTTTTAAAATTTTATTTTATTTTTTCAGTGTTCCAAGATTTATTGTTTATGTCCCACATCCAGTGCTCCATGAAATATGTGTCCTCCTTAATACCCACCACCAGGCTTACCCACCCCCCACCCCACCCAAAGATAGTCTCTTCAATAAATGGTGCTGGGAAAACTGGACAGCTATATGTAGAAGAATGAAACTCGACATTCTCTTACACCATACACAAAAATAAACTCAAAATGGATAAAAGACCTCAACGTGAGACAGGAATCCATCAGAATCCTAGAGGAGAACATAGGCAGTAACCTCTTCGATATCAGCCACAGCAACTTCTTTCAAGATATGTCACCAAAGGCAAAGGAAACAAAAGCCAAAATAAACTTTTGGGACTTCAACAAAATCAAAGGCTTCTGCACGGCAAAGGAAACAGTCAAGAAAACAAAGGGGCAACCCACAGAATGGGAGAAGATATTTGCAAATGACAGTACAGACAAAACGTTGATATCCAGGATCTATAAAGAACTCCTCAAACTCAACACACACAAAACAGACAATCATATCAAAAAATGGGCAGAAGATATGAACAGACACTTCTCCAATGAAGACATACAAATGGCTATCAGACACATGAAA
>NW_019154099.1:48413299-48430262 GCF_002288905.1 Enhydra lutris kenyoni
CAAAAACAATGAATACTGTTACGCTGAAAATAAATTTTAAAAAATGATTTTAAAAAATGTTCATCATCATTAGCCATCAGGGAAATACAAATCAAAACCACATTGAGATACCACCTCACATCCATCCTACCTTTCTGGGCCAACCCAAGCTTGCAGAAGAGCGGGACTGAGCGACAGCCGTGGTGTCTTACTGGTGCGTGCTGCCACCTCGTGGCCGAACAGGGCAACTGTATATATCAACGGTACATCTCTTTGGGAGGCTTAGTGCTTTTTTGGGGTAACAACAGAGCTCTCTAACCGATTTTTTTTCTTTTATTTAAAGAGAGTAACATCAATATGAATTTTCTCAAATAAATTCGTGTTCCCGAATTCACATGTCAGTGGAAATAGAAAAGGGGAAATCGGAAGAGCCAAAAGATGGCCAGGAGCATTTTATCATTCACATAAGACTGATGCCTCTTTTCCTGGCATTAATCAGGGACACAGAAGTACAATCATGCTTGAGGTATTGGGATAGTAGCAATTCTTTTTTTTTAAGATTTTATTTATTTATTTGAGAGAGAGACAGTGAGAGAGAGCATGAGTGAGGAGAAGGTCAGAGGGAGAAGCAGACACCCCGTGGAGCTGGTAGCCCGATGCGGGACTCGATTGCGGGACTCCGGGATCATGACCTGAGCCGAAGGCAGTCATCTGACCAACTGAGCCACCCAGGTGTCCCGATAGTAGCAATTCTTAGAAGAATGTAGCATTGTGAGAATAGATCTCCCTGGGTATGTATATTCCCAATTTCAATAAATGTCAAACCTAAGACAGGACTATGGAAACCCAGTTACAAATGTGCTTATCCTTCCTCGCACATTAGATAGTGTTCCGTGACTCTTCCATGGGAGTCATGGCCTCTGCCTGGGGTGATGATTTCAGGACAGTAGGAAGGTGCTTTGTTCTCTCCAAACCTTTGGTATGTGGTTGTGAATGCTGGGAATGCCTTTGAGAGAGACCAAAGGTGTCTGTCATGATGTGTGTTTGCTATATTATTTGGTCACAGTCCCTTCTGCTATAGAAGACAAGACAAATAAGCAAGATGCACAAACCTCCCATGTGCTAGGTATGGCTAGTACATAAGAAAGTCACTTGTGAAATATTAACAAAATGAATGGGATATATTGAATATAGCTGGTAAGCCGGCGACCTGAAATCTAGGCTGAAGATAAGTAGAATAAAAAGAATATATAATAGGGGCGCCTGGGTGGCTCAGTGGGTTAAAGCCTCTGCCTTCGGCTCAGGTCGTGATCCCAGGGTCCTGGGATGGAGCCCCGCATCAGGCTCTCTGCTCAGCAGGGAGCCTGCTTCCCTTCCTCTCTCTCTGCCTGCCTCTCTGCCTACTTGTGACCTCTGTCTGTCAAACAAATAAATAAAATCTTTTAAAAAAGAATATATAATAGAACAAACAATATTCATCATAGATAGAAAGACAGAAAAATCAAGTTACCGTGCTTGCTCTAAGCTGCCGGCTGTGATGTGTTCATGTTGACCACACACCAGGGACGCCCAGGATTGTCCCACTGTGGCCCCATATGTGGCGGAGACAAAGTGCAGGGCTGTTCAGCAGGCGAACTGGCGGCTTCCGCTGGGGCCGGGTGCGCACGCCCCTGTGTTTCTGATCCAGCAGGTGGCATATGGGTCCCTTTCACCTGCTTTCTATTGGGCCGCTTGCTCTAGTGGCAACTCTGGTCCTCACATCTATGCATCCAGGAGGCTGACGCAGACCAAGGGTGGGTGGGTGGAGAGAAAGATGGAGAGAGAGAGAGAAAGGCAGGCGCAGGAGCGCAAAGGAACTTTGCGTGAGCCGGGATTCAGGCAGTGTCGTCCATATATCCCCTTACACGTTGTCCCGCGCCTGTTGACCTTTCAGACCATGAGTCTGTCTCCTGGCCCCTAGGGCAGCTCATCTCAGAGACACTCTTGGAGGCTACCACCACATTCCAGGTAATTACCTACACAACTAGTACAGGTAAGGGTTAGCCTGTCGGAGCACCAGAATTTCTACATAGGAGGGACAACAGGATAACAATTTGTCGGGAAAAGAGGCCAAGGGACCATCTTGAAGGTGCATTTATTGGCAGATCCACTTTTTTATCCAGAGTGGTAGCGGGATGTGGGGCAGCTTTAAATCATCAGTCACTGAGCTTAAAAACCTTATCCCCGGGAGGGGCGTCCCCAGACTTAAATCCACATGAACCCACAGATGAGAGCAGCTTGGGGCTGGGGGAGGGGGGAGAAGAAGAAAAGAGAGTGTAGGAGGGTATTGATGATGGGAAAAGCCACGAAGGAGAAAGGAAAGGGTAAGGAAAAAAGCCCATCGTGAGACTCGCATATGACTTGGATGTTTATTAGATGAGAGGTTTGCCCAGACGGCTCTGGGCTCACAGGACCCTGGTGACATCTCGAGCTATCCGCCAGATGGGACCCTGTTTGAAGACAGAAATGAGGCTGTGTATCGGGTATGACTGACTAGGGGGGCGCGGGGGAGGAGAGCAAACCATCGCTGGCTGTCATATGAGCCAAGCGCCGCGCTTGCTTTCCACGAACACTTAGAAATGACGCCCGGGGAAGGATCGTATCTGCCTGGTTCACAGCGCCCGGGACAACACAGGCATCCCTCCGAGAGCCTCCCTGAATCATCTCGACAGCCCTGAGAAGATCGGCTTTTCCTTCCCTGTTTTAAACAGTTTAAATAATTTTAATTACGAAATGAATCTGTGTTGCTGAAAGCTGGGGAGGGGCGATGAGTGTGATGTGGGGGAGAGGCCGGGAGAGCGGGACAGGTGGTGCCTGCGGGATGCTCGTCCTTTTCCTGTGACCCAGTGCCCAGCTCGGGGAAACTCAACAAACAGCACACCTCTGTTCGTTTTCCGATAGTCTGTTCTGCTTTCATAATAAGCTAAAAATAGCCTTCTACAATGAAGCGTGGAATTACCATAGGGACCAGCAACTCCTCTTTGGGCTACATACACCCAGAAGGATGGAAAGTGGGGGCGTTCCCGGCAGCATCACCCATCAGGGCTGAAACATGGAAGCAAGCCAAGTGGACACTGATGGACAAACAGATAAACAAAATGGGCCACATCCAGACCATGGAATAGTACTCAGCCTCGAAAAGGAAGAAAACTCGGAAATATAACATGGATGAATCTTGAGGATGTTATGCTTGGCGAAGTAAGCCAGTCCCACAAGGACAAATACAGTGTATTTTCTCTCTCTCTTTTTAGAAGATTTTATCTATTCATTTGAGAGAGAGAGAGAGGAAAAAAAAAAAAACAAGCAGGGGGAGAGGCAGGAAGAGAGGAAGAAGCAGACTCCCTGCTGAGCTAGAAGCCCGACATGGGGGCTCGATCCCAGGACCCCAGGATCATGACTCGAGCCCAAGGCAGACACTTCGCCATTGGAGCTACCCAGGCGCCCCAGTGTATTTTCTCCTATGAGGGGTGACCGGAGCAGTCAAATTCGAGCCAGAAAGTAGAATGGTGGTTGCCAGCAGCTGGAGGTGGGACACATACGGTTTAGTGGGCAGAGTTTCGGTTTGGGAAGACCGAGCCTCTCGCTTCTAGTGCGTTGCTGCCCACGGCTTGACAGTGGGACCTGCGTCAAATGCCAATCCGTCTCCGTTTAATAGAAAATTAGGTTTTTAGCTTCTAGGCTGAGAGTTGATTCACTACAAACTAATCAAGAAAAGACAGTTCCAACACCAAATGATGATATGGTTATGAAATTATCATCCCAAATCCTGTCTAGAATTTACTCAAATCCTGTCTAGAATTTACTCAAATCCGTATTAATTTAGAAAGCTGTGTGGAGAGAGGATGAGGTTTTGACAAGTAGCTTGGAGATGACGATTCATTTTTTGGAAGGAGCTGTCCAGGGGTACAAAATATTGAACTAGCTTAACATTTGCTTTGAAGGAACTTTAATCTTCTTAGAGCAGCCAGGAAGTTTCTTAGGGGGAGTTAGGGAGGCTTGCTGTGAGGTGGCAGGCTGACAGAATTCATGCCGTAACTCACTTTGCTTCTGCGTCGGTGCTGGGAGGTGTAGACGCTGCGTGTAGTTCTGGAGTAATCTCATCAGGGTTCAGTCCTACTGGGATGCGTTGGAGGGGTGAGCCCGGAGTAAGTAAGGTCCAGAAATAGGTTAACCAAAGAAGAAGGAAAGAGGTCTGGAAGGTGATTTTAAAAAAACTTGGGGGGCACTTGGGTGGCTCAGTGGGTTAAGCCTCTGCCTTCGGCTCAGGTCATGATCTCAGGGTCCTGGAATCAAGCCCCGCATCGGGCTCTCTGCTCAGCAGGAAGCCTGCTTCCCCCTCTCTCTCTGCCTGCCTCTCTGCCTACTTGTGATCTCTGTCTGTCAAATCAATAAATCATTAAAAAAAAAAGTTGAGGGCACCTGGGTGGCTCAGTACGTTGAGTATCCAACTCTCAGTTTTGGCTCAAGTCATGATCTTTGGTTCATGAGAAGGAACCCCGGGGCAGGCTCCACGCTCCCCATGGAGTCTGCTTGGAATTCTCGGCTTCTCCCTCTCCCCCTGCCCCTCTCCCGGCTTGCTCGCTCACTCTCTAAAATAAATAAATAAGTAAATAATAACATATACATATATATATATTAAAGTTAATCCCAGACCCATATAGACAAACAGAGTCAGACACCTGCGCCAGGTAACTGATACCCACCAAGAATGCCAGTTTGGAGAGAGATGTGGAACCACAAGGAAGAGCTGAATACAAACGTTCGGGCCACTGGTGCGCGTCAGAGCAGAGCCCGAATGGGGACAGCCGGACCTCCCCTTCGTAGCCTGTGTGAGCTACGCGCGATCGGATCCCGAGGTTCCGTGCGAGGCCCTCTCCTGCTGTGCGTGTCCCGTTCCACAATAAAAAGAAGGGAAAGCGCACCGTCTGTGCGTGAGGACTGGGGTTTGCCGTGTTCTCTGTAATCGTTCCCGCCGTGGCCGATCTTCAGCGTGTTGCATGTCAGTTAGGAGCGGGAGAGGACACCGGTTGCTGCCTCGAGCTCGGCCTCCTCTGACGTTGCCGGGTGTGTGCGGCAATGCATGGTTTGGGGACAGAAGCCGGCCGAGTTGGCGCCCCTCTGTTCCGCATCCACCCTCCTGGGGACGTGCAGGGGGAATGTACCCGAAGGGTCTCCAGGCTGTGTCTCCCCGGGCAGATTCGGGCAACAACCAACGTCAAGAGAACCAGCCCCACTCATGCTTGTCTGGACCTTGAAGGAGCTTCCCTGACTTTATGGCCAACGAGCATACGCAGAAAAACTCCTAATTTTCTTTGTTTATTTACAGGTAGAAAGGCCTGAATCTTTGCGTCCTGGGTAAAGGCCAGATCGAGCAGTTTGAGTCACTACTCATGGTGGCAACATGCCAACTTGAAAGTGGGAAGCACCGGGCAAAGCCGCAGGCTGTTTGGAGAACCCCGTTCAGGGCTCTAAATCTGGTTCTTTCTGTGGATGCCTCAGACTTACCGAATAAAGTGACAAGTAATTCAATAACACTTTTTTAAATAAGCCACTACAATTCCAGATGACGTTGCTTTGTTAATTGACCCCAGTGCTGATTGCTTTAGCCGACGTCCATCCAATTTCCCACCTAGAATGGGTCCGTTATACCCGCTGGAAAGCCACTTTAAATGAGGGTGGCAAAATGAAAACACAGTTGGCCGGACAATACATTTTACGATTTCCTGCAATAAAACCATAATCGTGGCTTGTGATTACATTACTACGATATCAGAGAGATAGATACGGGACATCAACCTCCTGATTTTAGATAATTTTCAGTGACACAGAACAAGAAATACAGTTATTATCGACCACAAGTTTCGCTAAGGGATTCGTCTGGAACATACAAAACACCTCCTTATCTCCCCTTATCTGCGCAGGGTCAACATCTCACTCTTTCTCAACCTGACTTTCTTAAGAATATCTGCTGGCAGTGGTATCTTGAGCAAAGGGCTTAAGAGATTGATTTTTACCAAAGTCCAAGTAGAGAAAAAATTTTTTCCAGGTAATTCAAGACCTAAAAATGAAAGTCTCTGTCTAGAGATCCGCATCCTAGACGCATAGTCTGCATAGTCCCCTTTATCTTACCGATGCCTAAGAACACTGAAATTCTATCGCACTATGATGTCATGAAGAATTGATAAACTTACTCTGAAATGCATGTAGGGAAATAAAGGTCCACCTGATTCAAAGGTTATATGGTTCTGAGAGCTTTCTTGAAGAAATTAGGTGTGACAGTGAATATTTTTAAAAATGAGAAAAGAAAGCACAACAAAATACTGGGAATCTCGGAGATTTAGGTCCCTTTCTTGTAAGATTTTTTTCTCTTTTTAGATTATATTTATTTTTATTTATTTGGGAGAGAGAGAGAGAGCAGGTAGGGTGGGAGAGAGGCAGAGGGAGAGGGAGACTGAGGGACTCGATAGGGTGGGAAGGGGGCTCCAAGTGAGGGGCTCTACACGGGGCTGGATGCCAGGATCCTGGGATCATGACCTGAACCAAAAGGACACACTTAACCATCTGAGCCACCCAGACAACCCCCAAAATCAATCTTTTTTTTTTTTTAAGATTTTATTTATTTATTTGACAGACAGAGATCTCAAGTAGGTGGAGAGGCAGGCAGAGAGAGAGAGATAGAGAGAGAGAGAGGAGGAAGCAGGCCTCCCAACAAGAGAGCCCGATGCAGGGCTCGATCCCAGGACCTGAGATCATGACCTGAGCCGAAGGCAGAGGCTTTAACCCTCTGAGCCACCCAGGCGCCCCCCCCCCACAAAATCAATCTTAAAAAGGGAGGGTGGGGGTGTTTGGGCCACTGAGGCAGGCTCTGGGGTACGGGACTTAGGTTTCTTTCCTATGCAGACCTGGTGGCTGGGGAGAGTCTGACTGACTGCTTTGTTCCGAGGACGTGGATGTCTTGACACACAATTCTCAGTAGGCATTGCTAATGTCTCTATGATTTCCTATTTCTTCTCCCCCAATATTTTACTTTGAAAATTTTCAGGCCAGAGAAGTTGAAAGTATAACAGAAAGAACACCCAGACACCTCATCCCTACTCATCAAATATCAACATCTTCTTTTCCCCCATTTAAAAAAAATTAAATTAATTTAATTAGCGTATAATGTATTATTGGTTCAGAGGTAGAAGTTAGCAATTCCTTATTCTTTAGATAACACCCAGTGCTCTTGACATCACGTGCCCTCCCTAATGCTCATCACCCAGTTATCCCATCCCCCCACGCCCCTCCTCTGCAGCAGCCCTCAGTTTTTTTCCTATGAGTAAGAGTCTTTTATGGTTGTCCCCCTTTGATTTCATCTTGTTTTCCTCTCTTCCCGTATGATCCTATGTTTTGTTTCTTAAATTCCACATTTCAGTGAGATCATGTGATAATTATCTTTCTCTGATTGACTTATTTCACTTAGCAAAATACGCTATAGTTCCATCCGCGTCGTTGGAATGGCACGATTTCATTCTTTTGATGTGTAATAGTCCATTATATATACCACATCTTCTTTATCCATTCATCTATTGGTGGACATCTGGGCTCTTTCCACAGTGTGGCTATTGTGGACATTGCTGCTATAAATATTGGGGTGCAGGTGCCCCTTGGGATCATTACATTCGTATCCTTGGGGTAAACACTCAGTAATGCAGTTACTGGGACGTTCTATTTTCAACTTTTTGAGGAACCTCCGTACTGTTTTCCAGAGTGGCTGCCCCACCTTGCATTCCCACCAACAGTGTAAGAAGGGTTCCCTTTCTCCACATCCTTGCCAACACCCGTCATTCCCTGACTGGTTAATTTTAGCCATTCCATCAACATCTTGCCTCCTTAGCTTTATATACTTATTTTTGGAACCATGGGAAATTAAGCTGCAGATGCACATTTCATTCCTAAATATTTCCATCCACCTAAGAACAAGAACATTTTTCTATGTGACCACACGGACACTGTCACACCCGGGGAACCTACCATTGCCATACTAATGGTGTCAATATAGCCTAGCTTCAGATTTTCTGGATTACCCCTATAAGGTCATGTGCAGCTTTAAAAAAAAAAAAATCCAATTCTTGATCTAGTCAAGGATTCACATCATGTTTAGTTTTCATGATTTTTTTTTGAAATTTTTTTAAAGATTATTTATTTATTTATTTATTTGACAGAGATCACAAGTAGGCAGAGAAGCAGGCAGAGAGAGAGGGGGAAACAGGCTCCCCACTCAGCAGAGAGCCCGACCCGGGGCTTGATCCCAGGACTCTGGGATCACGACCCCAGCCGAAGGCAGAGGTTCAACCCACTGAGCCACCCAGGCACCCCATGACTTTTTTTTTTAAGATTTTATTTATTTATTTGACACAGAGAGAGAGACAGCGAGAGAGGAAACACAAGCAGGGGGAGAGGGAGAAGAAGGATTCCCACTGATCAGGGAGCCTGATGCAGGGCTCGATCCCAGGACCCTGGGATCATGACCTGAGCCAAAGGCAGACGCTTAACCGACTGAGCCACCCAGGTGCCCCATGACTTTTTTTTTTTTTTAAGATTTTACTCATTTATTTGAGAGAGAGTGTGCATACAAGAGTGGGGGAGGGGCAGAGGGAGAAGCAGACTCTCTGCTGAGTGGGAGCCCTGACATCATGACCCGAGCTGAAGTCAGACGCTTCACAAGCTGAGCCACCCAGGTGACCCTAGTTGTCGTGACTCTTAAGCCTACTTTCACTCAGGCTGCCCTTCTGCCTCGGCCTCACACAGACGTATGTGATGTTTGATCTGCTACAATTTAAAGCAATTTTATATCTTCAGAAACCAAAGAGAAGCAGTAGATTCCACCTGAAGATTGAAAATTTTTAAGGTATGAGCCCGTGTGTTTCATATCAAAGACTTTTTATAATATACAATTTACCATTCTTTAATAGAACTGATGTGGTCTAAGATGCTTTATTGAACGTTAGCTTTTAAAAAAATTTTTTCCAAAAAACTCACCCCGACCCCCAAAATACATCTGGCTTTAGTAAAATTTGTCAAAAACCATCATGTCTTTATTGTCTTTTAAAAATTATATGTATATACAAAGTCTTTCTGATAAAACAATAAAAATTATTTGCTATTTAAAAAAAAAACACAGAGAGGGGAATTTCCTACCAAATGTTAGGATACATCTAGAAGCAGAAGTGATAAAAACAGGGTAGTGCCCACAGAAGGATACACACACGGAGCAGTAAATTAGAGTAGAGAAATGGGCCCACGTGCAGACAGGAGAACTTAATATGGGATAAAAATCACAACAATCGGGATGCCTGGGTGGCTCAGTTGGTTAAGCAGTTGCCTTCGGCTCAGGTCATGATCCCAGCGTCCTGGGATCGAGTCCCACATCGGGCTCCTTGCTCATCGGCGAGCCTGCTTCTCCCTCTGCCTCTGCCTGCCATTCTGTCTGCCTGTGCTTGCTCTCTCTCCCTCTCTCTCTCTGACAAATAAATAAATAAAATCTTTAAAAAAAAAAAATCACAACAATCATGAAAAAAGGTGTGGATATCAGGTTGGGAGAAGAGAGAGGAAATGTCTAAAACCGGTAAGGGGTGTCTCTCCAGAGTATACCAGGAATGCCTGCAAAATCAAAAGGAATCCTAAAGGAAAAATGGGCCAAGTCAGAAGAAGAAAAACTAAAAGGAAACAAAAAGTTAAAAGCGTGCGAGAGATGCTCAAACTCAGGTTTCCAATGAATGCAAATTGAAACAGGGGTATCACTTTACACCCCTCATCTGGCAAAAACATGGACATTACATAATGCTAAGCATGGGCGGGGATGTAGGGACACATAGAAACTCCCGTGTCATAGACAAGAGGAATGGGGATTAAAAAAAAAAAAATCAGCAAGAGAGCAGCTTCCTATAGGGTAAAGAGGATGTTACCTACACCCGTGAAGGTGTAGGACTAGCCCAACGTTTCAGCTAGTAAGAAAGCAAAGGGAATCCTTAGAGGCCCAAAAAATGGGGAGAAAGCACAAATACAGAAAGGCCAGTCAGCTAAACCTGACTGAACCTGAAGTTCCTTGGTTACTGAGATTTTAATTCCCAGTTGGCCATCCCTGGGGATTCTAGCACTATGCAATACTGTAGTCAGGATCGGAGAACTCTGCATAAACTTGTTTCCACCCCCAAAGTAATAACTATAGGGGAAAAAATTTAAAAGCATTGCTTCACTATCCCCATCAATCATCTCCATCACTGCCCTCCTGGGTCATGGTAAGGGAATGTCCTGTCTCAACCATGGATCTGAGAATAGGGACAAACAGAAGTTACCTGAGAAGTCAGCCAACATTCACTTGGGTGTGGGACTAGAATTCACACCTACTGAATGGCTAGTAAAAGATGATAATTTAAAGTAGTCCTGGGGCACCTGGGTGGCTCAGTTGATTAAGCATCTGCCTTTGGCTCAGGTCTTGGTCCTGGGATCCAACCTGCTTCTTCCTCTCCCTCTCCCTGCTGCTCCCCCTGTTTGTGCCCTCCCTCTCCCTCTCTCTGTCAAATAAATAAATAAAATCTTTTAAAAATAGTAACAAATAAAGTAGTCCTGGGTTGGGGTGCCTTAGTGTCTCCATTGATTGTCTGCCTTCAGCTCAGGTCATGATCCTGGAGTCCTGGGATGGAGCCCCCAAGTCAGACTCCCTGCTCAGTAGAGAGCCTGCTTCTCTTTCTCCTTCTGCCCCTCACACCCCTGCTCATTCTTTCTCTCTCTCTCCTCTCAAATAAATAAATAAAATCTTAAAAAAAAAAAAAAGTAGTCCTGGGTTGATAGCTCACCTAAACAACAGGAAGAAGCAAATATAAATTCTATCAGGGGGAACAAATAGCCAACTCAGGCCTCAAAACATGTCCATGAAAAAGTTGCCAGGAACATAAGCTTACAATCATAAATCACAAAGCACGTGTTTTTAACAAACCACCAAGAGTGAGAGGGTCAGTAGAAAAAAAAAAGAGAGACCAACCTCCAAAAACTATAGATATGAGAATAATGAGATATAGAATATAACTTAAGTATCTGGCAATTTGAATTATGATAAAGAACAAGAGATTAGAAAAAGGAAACAGGAAGATACAAAAAGGATAACATAGAAACTCCAGACTTTTTTTAAAGGATAGTATTAGAAATTAGAACCTCTGAATGGATTAACAACAAATTACATGCAGCATGGAGAGATAAAGTCATCAAAAATATTAAAGAGAAGTTAAGAAATAGGAAAAACAAACCAAAAAATCTTACCAAAGTTACAGAAGGAGATAAAGAAATAGTAGTGGCAGAAGTAACATCTGCAGAAGGAAGGAACCAAGAGTTTTCCAGAAATGATGAAAGATAAGAGTCATTAGATTTAAGAAGTTCAGTAAATGCCACAGGAGATTACCAAAAAATTCATACTTAGAAAGTCAAACCAAAACTGCCAAAACCAAAGAGAATCCTAGAATCAGCCAAAGGGAAAATAGGAATTAATCTACAAAGAAATGACAAATCCAATTCAGGATTTCTCTACAGCAAAAATGGAAGCCAGATGAAAATGGCATTCTAGGGGCGCCTGGGTGGCTCAGTGGGTTAAACCCTCTGCCTTCGGCTCAGGTCATTATCCCAGGGTCCTGGGATCAAGCCCCGCATAGGGCTCTCTGCTCAGCAGGGAGCCTGGTTCCCATCCTCTCTCTCTGCCTGCCTCTCTGCCTACCTGTGATCTCTGTCTGTCAAATAAATAAATAAAATCTTAAAAAAAAAAAAAAGAAAAAGAAAATGGCATTCTATCTTCAAGTTCTGAGTCCAAAAAAATGTCAACTTATAACCGTTTACCCAGAAAAATTATCTACCAACTCCAACACAGAAGACATATATTATCTGATAAACAAAACTAAGGTAACTACCAACAGCCCCTCACTAAGAAAACCTCCCCAGGATAGACCTTAGGAAGGAGAAAAATAGTAAACTCACAAGGAAGTTTTGAGAAGCACAATGGAATAGCAAGCAAAAAAAGAAAAATGACATATACAGTACTAAGTGTGGGGCTAACATCTGAGGAGAGAAAACTCTGATTTATGGAACTAAAAATCAAACAACATAGAAATAAATAACGTAGGCCAGAAGAGGAGTTATTAATGTTAAAACGCCTTAAGGTCCTTATATTATTCAGTGGGAGAGTAAAGACAATGATTGATTTTATTTATTATGTATGCACTAAAATTTCTAGAGTAACTCTTAAACAGTACAAATAATGTGTAACTTCCAATTTAATAGAGTGGAAAAGATGAAATGTGGAAAAAACTAAAAAAAAAAAAAAAAAAAACGCAAGAAAGAGGAAAAACAATAGGTACAGTTGATCTTTGACCAACAAGGGTTTGAACTGAGCAGGTCCACTTACCTGTGGATTTTTTAAATAAATACAGTAGCAGTATTATAAATGTATTTTCTGTTCCTTATGATTTTATTAATAATGCTTTCTTTTCTCTAGCTTACTTCATTGTAAGAATACAGTATATGATACATATAGCATAAGAAATATGTGTTAGCTGTTTATGTTTCAGTAAGGCTTCTGGTCAACAGTAGACTATTATTTACATTTTGGGGAAGTCAAAAGTTTTATGTGGATTTTTGACGGTGTGGAGGTTGACACCCCTAGTGACCATGCTGTTCAAGGGTCAACTGTGTACATAAGAAGAAAATCAGAAAAATCATATGTTAGGTAAAATAGGTGTTAGATTGAGTCCTAAGTTCAAGAATAAATTTAGCATGGGGCACCTGGCTGGCTTCAGTTGTTGGAGCACATGGCCCTTGATCTTAGGGTTGTAGGTTTGAGCCCCATGATGGGTGTAAAGATTACTTAAAAATAAGAACTTAAAAAAAAATAAAAATAAATCAAGCAAAAACTGTAACAAGACTTAAAGTATATAATTTTACTGAAAGACACTAAAAATGGGTTAAATGAAGAGACATATAATACTCATTGTGAGGAAGACTCAACTTTATAAAGTTATTTACTTTCTTCCAACAAACGTCCCAGTAAGCATATACATGTATAACTTTTTTTTAAAAGATTTTATTTATTTATTTGACAGAGACAGAGAGATCACAAGTAGTCAGAGAGGCAGACAGAGGGGGAGGGGGAAGCAGGCTCCCTGCCGAGCAGGGAGTCGGATGCGGGGCTCTATCCCAGGACCATGAGATCATGACCCGAGCCAAAGGCAGAGGCTTTAACTCACTGAGCCACCCAGGCGCCCCATACATATATAACTTGATAAACTTATTCTAAAATATGAAAGGAACAGCGAAGAGGTAAAAAAAACAAAAAACAAAGGCTCACTCTTGAAAAAGAAGAGCAAAGTAAGAAACATCAATAAGATCTCAAGAAATTTTTATAGAATTAGAGTAATTAAGGGATTATCATATGGGTGCAGGAACAGATGAGATAGATGGAACAGATTAGAGAATCCATTAACAGGTCATGCAATTACTGATATCTGATATGGCTACAAATCTGTAGAGAAAAATGAGACTGTTTAGTAGGGACAGAGAAACTGGGTTCCCATATTTAAAAATGAAATAGGTCTTTAAATCATAAAACAGAAAAATCAATTCTGGATGATTTAAGAACTTAAATGTAAAAGCTAAAACTTTGAAATAGGAGTAGAGGGTAATGAATTTGTTATCTCTGAGGGGGATTTCTGAATCAAGATCTCAGACGTAAAAATCATTTAGTGAGAGCTTGATAAATTCGACTACATTAAAAGTCAGAGTCTTTATCAAGTAGCCAAATAAAGACAAAACACAAACTGGGGGAACATATTTGCAACATGAGTAATCAGTGAAAGATTACTATCCCGGAGCACCTGGGTGGCTCAGTTGGTTAAGTGTCTGACTTCAGCTCAGGTCATGATGTCAGGATTCTAGGATTACTCCCACTGAGCATGGAGTCTCCCTCTCCCTCTGCCCATCTTCCACTCCCCCACTCGTGCTCTTGCTCTAATAAAGAAAATCTTCTTTTTTTTTTTTAAAGTTTACTATCCAGGATATATATAGAACTAAAAATAAATTAGAGGGGCGCCTGGGTGACTTAGCTGGTTAAGCATCTGCCTTCCACTCAGGTCATGATCCCGGAGTCCTGGGATCGAGCTCTACATCCAGCTCCCTGCTCATCGGGGAATCTGCTTCTCCCTCTCCCTCTGCCTGCTGTTCCTGTGGCTTGTGCTCTCTCTCCTTCTGTCAAGTAAAAAAATAAAATTTTTTAAAAAATTATAAAAAGTCATGCAACTCAAAGGATTACATGAGTAAAAACTACAAATGTCTTTGTAGATGAAAACACAAGAACCAAGAAATACATGACAATATACTTAGCTTCATTATTAATCCACAAATACAAAAGTCATCCTAATGTGATACCTTTACACTCATCAGAGTGACAAACCCCGCCCCCAAAAGCCCAGCAATTCTAAGAACATCCCAATACCACATGTTATGAAGTGAGGCAATGGGGATTCGCCCAGCAGTAGTGGGATGGTAACCTGCTAGAATTTCTCAGTAGAGCAATTTAGTATTGTCTGTAAAGTTGGAGGACTAGTTCGCTCTTATTTCCGACTCCCTAGCAGTTCTGTCTTTAAGATTACCCTGGAGAAATTCTTGTGCAGGTGCATAAAGAGAAATTCATTGAGAACCTTTACACCTTTTCCAGCCACTGTTGAGGGGAGGCAGATGGGGGTAGGGGAGAAGCAACACACAAGTTCATCTCCAGGAAAATGGATAAACTGTAGTGTATCCGTTTAACGAAGTGCTATTTTTTCAGCTGTACTATTTAATGAGCGACAACTACATCTCACGGACATAATGTGTGCAAAAACAAGGTTAGAAAATCCGTGGGATACGATTGCATTTGTATGAAGATTCAGGAGCATGCGAGACTAAAGCAATTGGTCAAATAAGCCTTCACTGTTACTGTAGAATTTGTACTTTGTAATATCTGGTTGTTGCATGGTTCGTTAAGCTTCAGGCTAACAGAAAATTAAGCATTAACTATGGTGCCAGGGGAAAAAAATCTGCGAAGTCAAAACGTTTAAAAATCCATCTACGAATTTTTAGTAAATCTCCGCGTAGGAAATTAGAGAGATCATCTTAGGCTGTCTTTAAAATGCCGTCGGTAATGCCGACTTCATCCTGAACTCCGTCCTCCCGCGGGCCACCCGAGCCTGAAATGCGGTCCCCTATGCGCGTTAACTGGCCGTGACGCCTGTCTGAGCGCCAGGCGCCCCTCTGCATGCCTAGGCCACCACAGCGTTCTGTGTGGACGCTGTCACTGCAGAAGGCAGAGCGACATGTCCAGGGCGCAGATCTCAGCGCTGGTGTTCGGCGTCGGAGGGTTTGGAGCTCTCGTCGCGGCCACCGCCTCCAATGAGTGGAAAGTGACCACGAGAGCATCCTCGGTGATAACCGCCACTTGGGTTTACCAGGGTCTGTGGATGAACTGCGCAGGTAACGCGTTGGGTTCTTTCCATTGCCGACCGCACTTTACTATCTTCAAAGTAGAAGGTAAATATAATGGCTTTGTTTGGGGGTGCAAGTAAACTGTCACTTTTCCCCTCGCTGTGCCGAAGCGGCTGCATCCGGTCGGCTGTTAACTCTGTGAACACTGAGCGCCTCAGTCAAGGGCCGGGCATGGCCTGGGAGGGGTGACGAGTCTGAACGTGGCCTGAAGGGACGTAATGGTGTATTGTGCGCGGCCCGGGAAAAGGGATCAGGTCATGGCTCTGCTGCAGATACCGACTGCTTTGAGTGATAGACTCCAAGGGACAGGCTACAAGTGGCTGTTTTATGTATCTATTCTTAAAGATTTATTTATTTATTTTAGAGAGAGAGAGTGTATGTGAGTGTGCGGGGAGGGAGGACAGAAGGAGAGAGAGAGAATTTCAAGCCGACTCCCTGTTGAGCCCCTGAGCACAGAGCCTGGAGCCTGACCTGGGGCTCGATCTCACCACCCTGAGATCATGACATGAGATGAAATCAAGAGTCAGCTGCTTCACCAACTGAGCCCCCCAGGTGCCCCGCAGAAATGACTGTTTTAAAAGCTCTTTTCAGTTTCATGGAGGATTTTATAGACAGGTGTGTGTACATCTAACACACACACATATACACATGTACACACACATATTATCAGTAAATCCTGTTATCCTGATTCCTATATTTCCTTGGCCGACTGAGCATGAGGTACTTACACACATGAGCAGAAGCGTATGTGAATATTCATGTACATATTTAGGGCGATAGAAGCTTATGACCTGAAGGACAGTGCTGAGGAAAGAATTCCGTTTACAGAAGGGTTTCTATTTTTTTTTAATCATATTTAATGATAATATAGCAGAGCAAGAAGAATTTAAAAAGTAGCTCATGAACTTTGCCTTTTTGTTACTTGCTTTTATTTATTTAAAAAAATGTATAAGCAAACATTCATCGTTTCGCCCGTTAGAAACTCTATTACAAGTATATGATTCTTAGAGAGGGAGTTTTTTTTTTTCTTTAAAGGCATTTTCATACCTCAGGATACCTCCAGGGAAACAACTGTTTGCTTTTATGTCGTTATAAGAATCACAATATGCCTCTGCTTTCTGTCTATTCGATGTGTTTGCAAATCTGCCGTAAGCTGTGGGTTTATTAGGTTAAAAATCGCCCGTTGATATTTTATGAAATAGAGTCTTTTTGCAGCCAAATGGCAAAACTGTACCTTGGCCCCAGTAAAGAAAATGAAAGAAAATGTTAACTAGGAAGTTACTAAAGCATAATGTTTTATGGGATTTTGTGTAAAGTATTCACATCATTAGAGCACAATTCGTGCCAAAGGATGAAGAGAGAATATTTAGTTAAAGTCAGGAGAATTCTTTTTTTTTTTTTTTTT
>NW_019154099.1:48435262-48532622 GCF_002288905.1 Enhydra lutris kenyoni
TGTAAGCTCTGCGACACTCAGACACCCCTGATCCTTCTGTGACCCTGCGGGACCTGAGGCCATGCTGACCCTGCGTGGGCTTCACCCCGGGTAAGCCTCTGGAGCGATGTCCCTCAGCGGAACAGACTTTTAAAAGTCCCGATTTTGTGCTCCGTTGCTCCGCCGCTTGCCGGGAGCCGGCCCCTCCCCCCGCGGTGTATCTTCCCGTCACTTTGGATTCACTTCTCCGCCCGTCCTACCTTTCAGAAAGTGGTTGATTTTCTGTTTCTAGAGTTGCAGTTCTTCTTCTCTTCGATCTCCCGTTGGATTTGTAGATGTTTGCAGTCTTTAGATAAGCTATCTAGCTGATCTCCCACTACCTGAAGTAGTCTCAGCCTGCTACTTCTCCGCCATCTTGACTCCTCCCCAAGTCAGGAGAATTCTAAAGATAAGCAGTGGACGGGGCGCCTGGGTGGCTCAGTGGGTTAAAGCCTCTGCCTTTGACACAGGTCATGATCCCAGGGTCCAGGGATCGAGCCCCGCATCGGGCTCTCTGCTCAGGGGGGAGCCTGCTTCCCTTCCTCTCTCTCTGGCTGCCTCTCTGCCTACTTGTGATCTCTGTCTGTCAAATAAATAAATAGAATCTTAAAAAAAAAAAAAAAGATAAGCAATGGACATGTTCAGGCTCAGAGAGCCCACTTAGGCGCTCAAATAACAAACTTTCCTGAACACCCATTCAAAGAATCAGGGTTATATTTCTTATAAATATTTATATTTATATTGTAAATATTTATATTTACGAGTCCCAACTTGTAAACTTACTTTGGGCTATTTCAGAACTGCTCCTTCTCCTCTGGAAGGTTTTGCTAGGTACAAGGGGAAATTGTAGAAGGAGAGGAAGGTTGTGGGGACCACTGGTGCTGTTCTGCACATCTCTGTGGTTCTTCCTTCTCCATGGCCCCTGTGGCCCACTCCCATCTTGGATAGCACATAGAAGATATGTCACCTGGGTAAGTGTAGTTCTTTGTTCTTTACTGGTTCATTTTTTTTTTTTAAGGAGAAAAAAAAATTTTTTTAAGTAATCTCCATATCCAATGTGGGGCTCGAACCCACAACCCTGAGGTCAAGAGTCACATATTTTACTGACTGAGCCAGCTAGGCACCCCTACCAAGTTCATCTTTCTTTTTTTTTTTAATATTCTAATTTTTTTTAAGTTTCTTTTTTTTAAGATTTTATTTATTTATTTGACAGAGATCACAAGCAGGCAGAGAGGCAGGCAGAGAGAGAGGAGGAAGCAGGCTCCCTGCTGAGCAGAGAGCCCGATGTGGGGCTCGATTCCAGGACCCTGAGATCATGACCTGAGCCAAAAGCAGAGGCTTAACCCACTGAGCCACCCAGGCACCCCTTTAATTTTTTTTAAAGGAATTTATTTATTTGGGAGAATGAGCAAGAGAGGGAACACGAACAGGGACAGAGGGAGAGGGAGAAGTTGACTCCTCTGCCAAACAGGGAGCCTGATGCAGGGCTCGATCCCAAGACCCTGGGATCATGACCTGAGCCGAAGGAAGACACTTAACCTACTGAGCCACCCAGGCTCAGGCCCTGGGTTATCTTTAAAAAAAAAAAAAAAATGTTTGTCTTATTACCCTTTATTCTATATTCCTTAATGAAACCCAGCTATTGAAAAAATTGACATTCAAAGTTAGCTCCAAAATGGCTAAAGAACAGTGGTAGGTTTCCGTATGACTCCAATAGCTGCTTCCCCAAATGTATCTTAGAAAACAGGGAGTAAGATATTCCAGTTACTACATAGTTCCCCCCTTAAAATTTTATCCACCTTGATTCTGCTTTTCTATATTAAAGATAATGTGTTCTCTATCTGCTGTATACCCTGCACACAAGAGGTAATTTGAAAATATGGCCCACTGACAATGCTGTGATGAGAACATGTAAAATTAATTTAACATAATCTCTCCCTGTTCTTCATCCTGAATTGAAATCTTTATAAAATAAACAAGTTGCTACAGAAATCTATTTCCAACGCCAGGAACACTGATTCATGTTTCCAGAGGAAACGGGGGCTCACATCGGGATTTCCTTATTCACATGGAATCGTTGCTGCTGATTTTCCTTGACTCTTGTTGGAAAACAGAACAAGGGGGGTGTTGGGAAAGCGTGCCAGTAGGCTCTCTGATGTCACAATAATTCCAAATCGAGAACAGAACTCAGAGCCATTGAGGAATGAAAATGGGTATATCGCGTTGTAAAATAAGGAACTACTTAAGCCTGCAATGTTAATCTGAGCAAATCTTCTTAGTCTTAGGTGAGATTAAGTCTCCTCGAAGAAAGAAAAACAGAAAATCTTTGAGCTGCCAGGGTTTTCGTTTGTTTGTTTTGGGCCTTGCTGTTACATAACCTCACTGCTGGCGTCATACCTTCTTGCTACGACCCCTCGCGGATGTCTCAGTACAGCTGTGGCGTTTTAGGGACTTGTGTAGGTTGATAGTGACGAGAGCCTTGAAAGACTGGCTGTGAGCCAGACGGTCTCTGACAAGAAGCATTTACAGTTACAGTGAAAAATACAGGCGTCTTTGGCGATCGTTCTGTGGAATGAATTTGAGGAAAACACCCCAGGGACACTTGTAATTCTGTCCCCATTGTGGCCTGCCAGCTGCTTGACTCAATTTCAAAAGCCTTTCAGTGTCTTGAGGTCCAGGACCCACCATGGGCTACATCTCTAGTTCTGTCATGTTTTGTCCTTCTCTCGTGTCACTGTTAATAGTGGAATTTCAACTGTGAAAGCCAAGTGTCTCTCCGAGGGAGGAAAGCAGTCATTTCTGACAGGGAAAGCTGGGTCCAGAAAACATTGCTACAAGGAGCGGCACTGAGGTCACCTCGAAGACAGGGACCCAGACCGTGAGGTTCTCCTTGTGCTCCTGTCACCCAGGGGGCTCTGGATATTTGCAACATGGCTGAACAACAAAATAGTGAATGAGACAGATGGTTCCTGATGAGGGCAAAATTGTACTCATGGAGTGGTGTGACTGGAGTGATTTAGGACGCGGACTCAGGCAGCAAAAAGGAAGATCACTGAATTGTGATTCAGCAGACCGAACTTCAAACTCTGACTCTTTTTTTTTTTAAGATTTTACTTATTTGACAGAGAGAAAGTACAAGTGGGGGAGCAGCAGAGGGAGAAGCAGGCTCCCCACTGAGCAGGGAACCCAACGTGGGGCTCGATCCCAAGACCCTGGGATCATGACCTGAGCCAAAGGCAGATGCTTAACCAACTGAGCCACCCAGGTGCCCCAAACTCTGACTCTTTCATTAACTAGCTGCAAGACCTTGACTTTGCCAATGAATCTCCGTGTCTCATTCATAAATTTCTTTCTCCATAAATTGAGAGCTGGACTCCCAGAGCCCCTTGAAGTATCTTCCAACCTAAAATTCGATTCCAGGGCTTTGCAGGGCTTCACCACCTTGCGATAGTTCATGGAAGAATTACAGCTGTAAAAGGCTCCTTTAATGTAATTTCTCATGAGATTAGCCCTTCTTTTTCTCCCGTTATCTATTATCTTAGCTGGCTTCCTGTGTTCCTGTTTAGAATCTTATCTGCATCTGGGTGGAGATAGGTTTAAATGACCTCAAATGACTCAGTGAGTAATGACCAAGTAGAGGTGCCAGGATTTCAGTGGAATGAAACCAAGCGCTGTTCTAGAAGCCGGCAGTCAAATGCTGGCTGCCTGCAGGAGCGTGGACCTTCTGTCCTCCCTACCTGTCTCCTCTACCTCTCTCCCCCCATCCCCTTAACAGTCATGCCATAGAAGTGGGGGTAAAGAGGGCACGTGGGTAGTTCAATTGGTTAAGCGTCTACCTTCGGCTCAGGTCATGGTCCCTGGTCCTGGGATCAAGCCCCACATTGGGATCCCAGCTCAGGGGAGAGTCTGTTTCTCCCCCTGCTGCTCCCCTGCTCGTGCTCTATGTCAATAAATAAATAAAATCTTAAAAAAAAAAAGAGAGAGAATGGAGGTATAAAGGAATGGCATGTGCTAGGGAAGTTTTCCGAGGATGTTTATGCACATATAGAGAACAGCTGGGAGCCATCCGAGGTCCTAACTAGATTTCTTGCTGGTTGACATGTGTGACTTAGTCTATGATTAAGTAACAGTAAACACAATGCAAACAGTGGTAATAAATAGATGAAAACTAATTACCTTACCAGTGAGGGAAAATTGACTTCAGTAATTTAAATCCTTCCAAAATATTTCACAAATAACATGTTTCATAGATCTCTGCACTCTTGGAAGGCATTTCCCTTTCATCTCAGGAGAGGTATCCATTTGCTAAGATTCTCACTGCTTTCTGAGCTTCAATTTCATTTGTTAAAGCTGAAGCTGGGGAGCCTGGGTGGCTCAGTAGATTAAGGGTCCTGGGATCGAGTCCCATATTGGGCTCCTGGCTCAGCGGGGAGCCTCCTTCTCCCTCTGCCTGCCGCTCCCCCTGCTTCTGCTCACTCTCTCTCTTTCTCTCTCTCTGACAAATGAATAAATAAACAAAATCTTTAAAAAAAAAACTAAAGTTAAATTTAATTTTCAATATATTTTCTTGCCATATTCCAAGTATACATAAAGTTATTTAAAATCATATAGAAAAACTTAAGTTTCATCTTTGGCCATTTTTACCCCCAAAATAAGCCCAAGAAACATTTGACATGTTTTGGCCCCAACAAAAAAATGACATAATTTCATGTGCATACTGACACAAGATAGGTGAATTGTATTTTCACAGTAGAATCTGGACACCATGAGCCACTATAAAATTGTCTCTATGCCAAGAGCAATGGAATGCGTAGTGCCGGAAGGAGCCCATGTTGTGGTGAAGATGGCCCTGGAGCCAAATCAGCCAGGATTAGACGAGAATTCTATGTCCCTAGGGTGCAGGGTGTTCCTTCATGGAAGCCCCGGAGATTTCCTAACAGTTGGTCTCCATTAATAGTCTCCCTGGGGCCAGGACCTTATCTGATCCATCTCGGTGTCCTTGGTGCCCATCGCTGGGGCTGGGTCCTAGCAGGACCTCAAGAAAGGTTTGTGGATGGAACAAAAGGAAGACGTTGTTCATGGAGTTAAATTGCAACATTTAATAGATGCAGAGGGAATCTCCTATCGTGTCACCAACTCTGCCAAAGGGAGAACGCCCTAGGGAGGTGCTTAAATGGAGAAGAGCCGTGCATGTTTTTTATGAGATGCAAGAGGCATTTTTCAAGACACATACTGATTTTTTTAAAACGATTTTATTTATTTGACAGAGAGAAAGCCCGAGCGCACAAGCAGGGGGAGGGGCAGAGGAAGGAGAAGCAGGCTCCTTCCCTGAGCAGGGAGCCCGACACAGGGCTCGATCCCAGGACCCCAGGATCACGACCTGAGCAACAGCACTAAACTGACTGAGCCACCCAGGCGCCCCAAGACACATACTGATTTAGAGCCTTGCTTCTTCAAAGATGGTCCTCAGACTAGCCGCATCTGCATCACTTGAGAGCTTACTAGAAACGCGGGATCAGACCTACTGAATCAAAACCTGCATTTGAACAACCTCTGCAGGTGTCTCTTATCAGATTAGAATCTTGAGAAATCCTTCCTCTTTAGGGCTTGAAATTTGGATCTAATGGACTCACTATTTACTAAATAAGGTTCTTAATTTCCCTGGGCTTCAATTTTCTTACCTGCTAGATGGTGATTAACCAAGATAGCAGAGGCAAATGCCTTATTCAATGCCAGGCAGAGACGCTCAGTAGAGGGTAGCGCTCATCCCTGTGAGTCGGTCTTTCAGCGCCGGGAGAGCTCACATCTCAATCGTAGTGGGGGGTGGGGCGGCGGGGAGGGGGGTGACCATTACTTTTGTTCCATCAGTTTGCTTCCAGCCCGGACCCCTGTAGCTGCTTCCTGGGATCTGAAGCCTAAAAGACAGGAGCCTCTGAACCCTAGGTCATATTTATAATATTACAGAGAACACTGTGCTCACCAGACGCACACTGTTTATGCTTAGGATTTGTTAAACCCCATAGGGTGAGACCTGGCTGCCTTCCGAAGTCAGGTTCTCCCCACGCATGTGGGGATCTGTTCGTTACGACAGTCACAGGTTGCACCTGCTGGAAATGGGGAGAAAAAATTCCACTTTCTGCTCGCCTCATTGAGGAAGAGCTGCACCAAACCAAGGCTAGGCAGCCAAAAAAAGGATAAAGATTTACTCAAGTATTGCTAGCCTCACTGGGAAAAACTCTGTAACAGTTTAATATATTGATTTGAATCACATTCACATTTTACAAAGTGCTTTCACGTAATTATGTTTATTCAAAAGATGGCATTCTGTAGCCCCCATTATGAGGGCAAAATCACTGAGGCTCATAGGGGAACGTATTTATAGCTTTGTATGGTTGTCTACAGATTTTGGAGGGAAATATTCAGCATTTTGTACTAGCTCCCAAACCTGTTTGAGTCCTAGCTCTGCTGCTAATTTTTTTTTAAAGCATTTATACAGGTTTTTTTGAAAATAAATCAGTTTATCATATACTCAAATGTATGCATGACTTTCTCATAGGACTTTTTTCTTGGTCTTCTGTAGTTTTTGTTTTGTTTTGTTTTCTAATAGAGCGTCTCCTGCCCTCTTTAGTCCAGATTTTATAACTGCATTTAGGAAAGAGATCTAACTCTATAGCATTCTATTGCTTGGTGAAAATAGGTCATTATTGCCATTTCTGGCAGAAACGGTTGACAGGAAACAGGGCAGGAAATGATGTAATGATTCCAGAATTGTATATTTCCCCTATGCCCTGCTGTTTGGGGAATGACCTTACAGCTAACCAGGAACTTGCCACGAATTCTTGTAAGACCTCCTGCAAGTCACTGAAATTCACTTTGTTCCCCTTACCTACAGCATAAGGAGGGTGGGATGGAGGATATCTAGTTAATACTTCAAAAGTTTGTGGAATGATCAAGAAACATAGTCCTATTACATGAAATAGACTATTTATTTTATTATTATTATTATTTTAAGATTTACTTGTTTATTTGAGGGAGAGAGAGAGAGCACAAGCAGGGGGAGCAGCAGAGGGTGAGGGAGAAGCAGACTCCCTGCTGAGATCATGACCTGAGCTGAAGGCAGACCCTTAACTAACTGAGCCACTCAGACACAGACTAGAATGTTTTAAAATGTACTTGGGGGCACCAGGGTGGCTCAGTGGGTTAGGTATCTGCCTTCAGCTCCGGTCAAGATCGCAGGGTCCTGGGTTCGAGCCCCAAATCTGGCTTCTTGCTGGGCATGGGAGTCTGCTTCTCCTCCCACTTCCCCTGCCTGTGTGCTCACACATACACACTCTCTCTCTTCTCTCTGTCAAATAAACACTAAAATATTTTATAAATAAATAGATAGATAGATAGATAAAATGTTGGAATCTGTTTTAGTCCAGGATGGTAAGACACACAGACCCAGAATGCTGTCATGAAGGAAGAAGTTTTTAAACTCACAGATCCCTAGAAGCAGGAGGCCGGATCCCCACACCGGGCCACTGGGGAAGCCCCAGAGCCAGTGGGGGCAGCAGGAGCGAGAGGAAAGCCTGGCCAACACCTTCACTGTGGTTTTCCCTGGGAAGGCTCAGCAGGTTTGGGACTGACTAGCCTGAACCACCTCAGCAGGCTCTGGGGTAGGGGTGGTCCTACATGGTCTGTACTTGGCCCTGGGGGGGGGGGGGGGGGAGATTGGGACCCAGGAAGAGGCTCGCTGTGTGCAAGCTTGACAGAGAAGCTTGGCAGGTGTGGGCATTGGACGTGTTGATTTGCATTTGAAAGGCGACTTGTTTGTTAGCCCTGGGTTGGGGGAGGCAGTCTTGGGGATGCCCAGAGCACAGCGAATACTCCTTTGGTGTTTGCACAGGTAGGGGAGCGAGGCAAGTGCTGGGTTCTTCCACATCTCCTTAAGGCTTCACTTGCTCATCTAATCTTCAGGACTTGTTTTCTCCTCTAAATATTTTGTGTGGAAAGGGGTAGGGTTTATTTTTCACAGGGTTCACTACTCCTTGGTCGGCTTGTTGCCCAGCGGACCATACGTGCGACAAATCAGCTCTCCCCAGTGTCCTCTGTCCCTGCCTTCGACGACCTCCCCTCCCCAGGGAGACACACTCAAAGGACCCTTTCCGGGGACACAGTCTGCTGGAGCTGGTGATTTCAGAACTCCCTGCTGCTCTGCCTTTTTAGGTCATTCCAGAGCATTCAGAAAGCTCTACTGCTCTTAAATGAACTCGGGATAATTAAGCTGCCTTTTGGGAGCCAGCTGGTTTCCCAGTTAGGCTTTGGCCAGGTTTTTGTATATATTACAGGAAAAATTGATTACCAAAGGTTGACAATTTGGCAAATGGCTGTGATGTCGCATTATAGCTACAAAGGAAGCCTGTAGGTAGTTAATTCAGTTATTCACTAATGAGTGCCTTCATCAAAGCATTCATTTAGGTTCCTGGCACAGAATATAGGTCTGGGGACACAGTGAGGAAAAGGACAGAAGCCCGTCCTCCGTGGGTGTGCTAACAATCATTTAGCAGACAATCAGCTCAGCGTGGTAAGTGCTATCTGGTGGTAAAATTCAGGGAGCAGGCGGGCTTCCCAGGAGAACTAGCGTGGGGTCCAGCTTGAAAGATGGGTAGAAGTTGGCCAAGGAAAGAGCCGGGGAGGGCATTTCAGGCTCCGGGACTCATGCGGCTCTGCACTTATTAACTGCATGATTCTGGGCAGAATGCTTGACCCAGCAGCTCCTCCATCTGTAAAATGGGAATAATATCATCTCCTTCAGAGGGTGGTGGTGAGAATTAAGTGAGTCCCTCTGTGTAGAGCATGTAGAGCCGTGTCTGGCCCAGAAGGCAAAGGTCTTAGAGCAGGAGGGGACTGAGGGCCTGAGCACCCAAGGGAAGGGCATTGTGTAGGGGCTCAGAGTTGTGCGGGGAGATGTGAAAAATCAGCCTGCAGGTGTCGGGAAAGGGGAGCTTGCCAAGGGACCTTTAAACTCTATGAAGAAGGGGCGCCTGGGTGGCTCAGTGGGTTAAGCCTCTGCCTTCGGCTCAGGTCATGATCTCAGGGTTCTGGGATCGAGTCCCACATCGGGCTCTCTGCTCACAGGGAGCCTGCTTCCCCCTCTCTCTCTGCCTGCCTCTCTGCCTACTTGTGATCTCTCTCTGTCAAATAAATAAATAAAATCTTAAAAAAAAAAAAAAACTCTATGAAGAAGTTTCGACATGGTCTTAGAGGAGCTGGTGGCCCGCGTTTTCGAGAGATCCTGCTGTATTTCATGTTAGAACCAGAACCAACGGGGCAGCAGGGGAACAGGCAAGGAAGACGTTTAGAGGTAGAACTGGTAAGCTCGCAATGGGGTGACTTGTGAGGGATGAGAGGCATCAAGGACGGCCCTGAGCACCCCTTGCTGGAGACTTGATGAGCACGGACGGAAAGTTCCTTGAAGAACAGGAGGAAAGGTTAATTCCTTCTAAGGTACCATTAATAGCATAAGAATGTCAGAATGAGGAGGGCAGTAAGCCCCCACCTCCTTTATTCTGTACTTAAATTGCATAATGCTGGTGTCGGGCACCGTATTTTAAGGGACGTGGATATAAATCACATTCACTGATTCTTGAGGACGGTGACTTGGAGGATGAGGGGTCTTGAGTTAAATTCACATGGGCAGTTCTTTTTTTTTTTTTAAGATTTTATTTATTTATTTGACAGAGAGAGAGATCACAAGTAGGCAGAGAGGCAGGCAGAGAGAGGAGGAAGCAGGCTCCCCGTTGAGCAGAGAGCCCGATGCCGGGCTCAATCCCAGGACCCTGAGATCATGACCTGAGCTGAAGGCAGAGGCTTAACCCACTGAGCCACCCAGGCGCCCCTGGGCAGTTCTTTTTACTTGGAAAACAAATAGGAAGACTGTGGTCAAGGAGGGGGAGTGGGAAAGAGACAAGTAGCACCATTGGGTAAACTTTGCTATGGAATCAGATTTAGGGGCACTATGAAGAAGAAACTTCTTTGAGAGCGGCCCCAGAATGGAGGAGGTTGTCTCAGAAAGAACCGCCTAGAGGGGCACATACGAGGCTTAGTGGGTTAAGCGTCCGACTCTTGGGCTGGGCTCAGGTCATGATCTCAGAGTCCTGAGATCAAGCCTCGTGTTAGGCTCTGCGCTCAGCGGGAGTCTGCTTGAAAGTCTCTCTCCCTCTCCCCCAACTCTTGCACATGCTCTCTCTCTTTAAAAAAAAGAAGAAAGGAGGAGAAGAAGAAGAACTGGCTAGACGTATCCAGGGGAGGCTAATGATTCTCTGCTAAAACGGTAGTAGAAATAATCCCAGCACTGGTTGGGAAGATAGAATAGGTCATCTCTAAAGCCATTTCCAGTTTGAAATCTGAGTTCTGTGAACGTGTCAAAAGAGAAGGAAATATTTAAGCACCAATCTTCCTGATTTGCTATTGACTTAAATACTTTTGGGCAATGCTCAGGCTCTGTGCTGGGCACTTGGGAACACAGCAATAAAGAGACTTTGTCTTTGCCCTAGAACGGAACACTGTTTAAAGTAGGAAATGTTATATATGTTGTATTAATGTTATTGTATTTAAACCAACGTATTAATATATGTTAGAGTGAATTTAATGAATATATAATTCACCATCTAAATTGATGTTTTAAATGGTCCTGAGCAAACCCAAGGGATGCCACCTAACCCTTGCCAGGGAAGGAATGACTTCTAAGTCCAGGCATAAGGCTGAATGATGGGGGCTGGGGGATATGAGAGATCAAGTCCTGCCTTTAATTAAATTTCTTTGGATCAATATTTTTGGTTCCCATGTACCAAATATAGTCCATGTATAAAAACTAGACCAGCCTTCCTGTTGGGAGACTGATTTTCTCCAGAACACAATATGTGGACTTTTGGCAAGAGAGGCAGAGGGAAATTAAGGCTGTTTTCTATCTCACTATAACCAGATGTTCCCATTTAATCCACCAGCAAATACTGAGCCAGTTTTATCTGGGAGTTTCAGCCCGCTCTGCAGGACTCCTACGACTGTCCCTACTAAACTGATTCTCTGCTGCGCGAGACCCTTCCCTGGCTCTGCGCCCTGGCTCTGCTTTGCTCAGCTCCCAGTTCCTGGAGATCAGCTGATGCCCGCTCTCCTGTTGGAACTTGGACCTCAGACCCTTCGCTTTGTTCTGCGGGCTAAAGTTTGGGTTCCAGGCAGTAGATCTGTCTTAGTCGTGACCTTCCTGCCTGCTCATTCCAGCCTGCCTGGCTGCTCAGCCCTGACCCAACGTCTTCCCTGGTCCCTAAGCCCTGGACTCAACGTATCTGCCTCCTGGTTCTGCTCCCTCACCAGAACGTGCCCTTCTCCCAGCCTCTTCCCCGGGAAGAACTACTGGACTAGGTCTCCAAGCCGTGAGCGTTTGCGGAGAAAGGAGAAGCAGGTGGCAAGGCCGGAAGCCCGAATACACAGCCTAGTCAGCAAACGGGAAGGCAGACAGTTGGGCGTGGCCTTGGGAGGGGGTGGGGCCGCCAAGAGGGACCCGCGGACACTATTAGAGAATTATCTGAGATCCATTTAGATCACCTGGGGAAATACCCATGTCATTCTCTCAGAAGAAAACAAAAAACGTGGATCTCCTGCACAGAAACGGTTGAAGATTTCTGCTCCTCAACACCAGAATAAGGAGCATTTCACCCTGGAACAGGGTCAGCAGAGAAAATTTAGTTTCTGACCTCGGCCTTAGTGCCTCTCACAGCCCGGGAATACGAGCACCCTCCATCACACTGTCCTCTTTGTCCACTAGATGGACTCGCAACTGCCTTGCCTTCTTTCACATCTTCTCTGCTTGCTGGGTGTTCCCTCAGGTGAACTCTGGGATCTGGCACACATTGAGTCCTCCGTAATGACCAGTTCCCTCCTTTCCAGTCCTTCCCCATCCCCTTTCCTTTCCCCTCATCTTTTCAGAGTGCAGACCTTGAAGCTTGACTTCCTAGCCAAAGTCCCAGATCTGCCCTTAGTAGCTGTGTGACCTTGGTCTATTACTTAACCTCTCTGTTTCAGTTTCTGTATCTTTAAAATGAGGCTGATGACAGTATCTTCCCTATGAGAAAGGTTAGAGGAGATGATATATGAGTTAGCTATTATTGTCATGTGCTCCAAGCTACAATTCTAGGCTTCTATTTTTTATTTTTAAATTTCATTGAAATCCTTCTTTCTTTCTTTTTTTTTTTTTTTTTTGTTTTTTAAAGATTTTACTTATGTATTTCACGGGGGCGGGGGGGAGCACAAGCAGGGGGAATGAGAGAGGGAGAAGCAGGCTTCCCGCAGAGCAGGGAGCTGGATGTGGGGCTCCATCCTGGGACCCTGGGATCATGACCCGAGCTGAAGGCAGAGGCTTAATTCTAGTCTTTTAAGACTGCTTTGAATCCTGACTTGGTCATCTTCATATTAGCCACTCTCCCAGCTTAGCATCTTCTAGAAACCTGCATCCTATGGTCTCTGTGAGATTCTTTCTGGAGAGATGAAAACACCCGCCACCCTCCCCCTGCCCCAGAATTCGAGATCTGGGAGGATGGCTGCACAGCCTCACTTCCTTGCTTCTTCCAAACGGCTGACTCCGGGCTTTCACGGAGACTGCCTCTTTGGAATTCCATGTCATTTCCCTTGTATCTTCCCAATACCCTCCCTCCTCCTGACTTTCTCCCCTGTTTGGAGGAGACCACCACTCAGCTGGTCCCTGAGGCTGAAAACCTGGGGTCACAGAACGCTCGCCTGCTGCTTCTTCAGAGCTCACATCGGGTCCGTTGCCGAGTTCTGTAGAACCGCCCGCACCGCCCTCCTCTTCTCCTGGTGGGGAGGTGCTTCTTCTTCTTCTTCTTTTTTTTTTTTAAGATTTTATTTATTTATTTGACAGAGAGAGAGATCCCAAGTAGGCAGAGCGGCAGGCAGAGAGAGAGGGGGAAGCAAGCTCCCCGCTGAGCAGAGAGCCCGATGCGGGGCTCGATCCCAGGACCCTGAGATCATGACCTGAGCTGAAGGCAGAGGCTTAACCCACTGAGCCACCCAGGCGCCCTGGGAGGTGCTTCTCGTCTGGGGCTCAGCCTCCAGGGGCTCCCTGCTCAACTAGATTGGGACCAGACATTAGGAAGACATGACTTTCTGCTCTGCCACTTGGTGTAAGCAAGGCGGTCCCACACTGCCCCAGAAAACCTGCAGAGTGGGGTGCCTGGGTGGCTCAGTGGGTTAAAGCCGCTGCCTTCGGCTCAGGTCATGATCTCAGGGTCCTGGGATCGAGCCCCGCGTCGGGCTCTCTGCTCAGCGGGGAGCCTACTTCCCTTCCTCTCTCTCTGCCTGCCTCTCTGCCTGCTTGTGATCTCTGTCTGTCAAATAAATAAATAAAATCTTTAAAAAAAAAAAAAAACCTGCAGAGGCCGAGCTTGGCCAGCTTCATCCTGGGCTTTATTCGGGTGCCTTCAGGGAGCACTTAATCCATGCCAAGCCCCACACTACACAGCACCTCATTTAACCCCCAGAGTGACCCTCTGAGGTAGGCTCTATAGTCACATTCATTCTAGAGCGGAAGCGACCAGAGTTTGGAGAAGTTCCGAAACTTGCTCAATTTCACGGCTGAGCTCAGCCGTGGCAGGATTCAAATGTCCGTCTGTGGCTCCCGAAGCCAGCAGACTGCCTACCCACCAAGGACACCCTGTGGCAGGTTCCTGGAGAGAGGAATGCCCCACAGCTGTGCTCACGCCCTTCCCAGTCTCCCTGCTGCAACCAGATTGGACTCTGTGTGTAATCTTTTTCCTCGTCTGTGCCTCTGCTCACGCTGTTTGGGGCAAATGCCTTTCCTCCCTACCCCCTGCGTCCTTCTCCCTCCAATCTCCACCTCAAATGCCACCTCTCATACAAAGCCTTTTTCGTCTTCTAACCAGAAGGGACCTTTGTCTCCGTCCACCTGTGTGGCACTTGGTACTTTCCTTGTTGTGATGTTGTCTCTCTGGCTTGTGTTGCCATTACTCATCACTTGTCCTCTCCCACCACGAGCTTATAAACCCCCTGAAAACAGAGACCGAGCAGTGTCTCTCTATCCCTTTCCTAGAAGGGGGCCCTGCACAAAATCTCCACTGTCTAGGTGCATGCTGAAAGAGGGAATATTTTGTTGGCTTGAATGAATGGCTGCAAGCCTAGGACCACAGGGGCTGGTTCACCATCCTTGGTGCTGTAACTGAGTCTATCTGGATGGTTGCCAGGCCCACATTTCTCCTTCCTGTCTACAAGCACAGCGCGGGAGAAGTTGTAAAGCATCTTAGTAAACTGCTCCAAAAAGACTTGGTCCAGTATGGTGTTTCTCGTTCTCAGGAATCATGCTGGCTCCTGGTGGGGGCTTCTTTCTTTAGGAAGCACTTGAACCCATCTCTTCAGTGATCTATTCTAGAATTTACCGGGGGTTTGCTACCAAGCTCACCAATGGCAAATTCTGGCATGTACCGTTTTGAAATCTGGGACCTTTCCTTAATCCCTACGCTTCTCCCCAGTCTTGTTTTCCTTCCTTCTAAGATCAAATCTGGCCCTTTCATTCAGATGTTCACATCATGAAAAGTCTCGGGACCGTTCCCAGTGTTTCTCCTGGACCGTAGAAAACAGCCTACGTTTGAGAGGTGAACTGAGAAATCAGAATGTGATAAAAATGACTCTGATTATTCTGATCACTTGAAGGATTTTCTGTCCTCTGAGTGGTTCTGGGCTGAGTCCTCCTCTCGGTAATTAATGACTTTGAGATACGGATGTGGCTGCTGGTCTTGTCCATAAGTCATCCAGCCATGCATGACCACAGTCAGCAGGAAAAAACGGCCTCTCTAGCTCTCATCAGCCGGATTCCGAAGAGGGGCCAGACCACTGGCCATTTCTGCGAGGGCTCAAGTCTCTGTGTGTTATGGGCAACATGGTAGAAAGTGCAAGGTCGACATAACGTGCCATTCACCGAAAGCAGCCTAAATTATAAGCGCCAACCTTCTCTAGATAGCCGGGTGCCATTTGGGTTATCTGTATTATAAAACAGGTCTGAGGATGATTGCTTTGGAAAAAGTCCTGCTTTTAGGTGTCTTACTTTAAGTCAAATGGTCGCGATGAGGAGTGGAAATCGTTTTCTAACAATAAGTTATTTCCTTCCTGGGATTTTTTTTTCCTGTCAGGATTTTCTCTTAGTCACCCGGTTCCCTGACCACACCCCGCCTCCAGTTTCACTGCCCCTCCTTAGCTTCTTAAAATACTTGGGACAATCTTTTATTACTAACTTAGCTGACGGGTCTTCTCTTCCTGTGTATAAATCTTGACTCTTCCCATAATCAGTATGCATGTATGCAGGTATGTATTTCTTACTCTGTAACCTCTCTTAGATCTCATATCTTTTATTTTATTTTTTCCATGTGTAAAAGTTATGCTCTGTACTACAGCAAGCTGTGTGGACAGATGCTATCATCTAAACGTTTATGCCCCAGTTCAAGTGCAGTCCCGGCAGGAACCAGACTTATTCAGGGGCCCCGCTCTCCATATTTCTGACGTTTCCTGGTGATACTTACAATGATCTCCTCAGCTACCTGCTGTTATCCTATGTTTGCTATGGGGATATGGCTTCTAGAAGAGGCCCCCCACATACCTCTCCCAACAACGCTGTGGGGCATAGGCTCTTCCCACTTAGAATTCCAGGGCTAGCGGTTCTCCCTCAAGGTCATATTTCCACTACTGCTGGTCTCGGATGTCCCTGTCTCGATGCTGTCTCCTTCTCTCCTCCCTGTGTTAACTGCAGATAGACTGTCCCAAGGATCGCAAGCCTGGTAGCAATTTCAGTTCACCTGTGCGTAGGTGTTTCCCACAATATGTGTGCTCAGCCAGGATGTTGAAGTCAGGATAATGGTTGATGCTGGTGCCATACTGGGCCAGGACTGCACAGTCCTCTCTGACACTTTAAAGAAGGCTGATTCTGGGACCGGGTCATGGCCTCGGGCTCCTCTCTCTCTCTCTCTCCCCACCCTTTTTGGGGATTGATTGCAGGCTGGGAAGGAAAATGGTGCCCGTTCTGCAGTCTGGCTTCATCTCAGAGGTTCAGGGGTGATGGTAGTAGAGGGGCGGTGTGGGCATGTGGACAGACAAGAGGGGATGTAGGGATGTAAGGAGGCTGTCAGGTGCCAGTTCCTTTCAGAAAACTCAGCTCCATTGAGAATTTGTGAATGTGAATAGGTATTGATGGCAAAGATGTTATCCAGCTCTGTAGGCACTATGTGATTTTCTTTTTTATATTTTAAAGATTTTATTTATTTATTTGGCAGACAGAGATCACAAGTAGGCAGAGAGGCAGGCAGAGAGAGAGGAGGAAGCAGACTCCCCGCTGAGCAGAGAGCCCAATGCGGGGCTCGATCCCAGGACCCTGAGATCATGATCTGAGCTGAAGGCAGAAGGCTTAACCCACTGAGCCACCCAGGTGCCCCTGCACTATGTGATTTTCAAGTGCAAAGGAATATTTGGGGGGCAGGTGTGGTGCCTAATTCCATCCCCCCTTCACAATAAAAGTTTGAATTCTAAGCCTTCAACTTCAGTTTAAAAAAAAAAAAAGTCCTTTTACAGAAATCCCTGGCTAGTTGATTTTTTTCTGCTGGTGGGATTTTCCTGCTGTCTCTGCTGTTTGCTCTGAACTACCTGGTCTCTGGAGCCACCCAAGAAGTTGAATATTCTTTGAGGCACCAGGAGGGCTCAGTCAGTTAAGCAACTGACTCCTGGTTTTGACTCAGGTCATGATCTCAGGGTCATGAGATCGAGCCCCACATTGGGCTCCATACTCAGTGGGGAATCTGCTTGAGATTCTCTCTCTGCCTCTCCCTCTGTCCCTCTCCCACTAAAATAAATAAATATATCTTTTTTTTAAAGATTTTATTTATTTATTTGACACAAAGAAAGAGATCAGAAGTAGGCAGGGAGGCAGGCAGAGAGAGAGGGGGAAGCAGGCTCCCTGCTGAGCAGAGAGCCCGATGTGGGGCTCGATCCCAGGACCCTGAGATCATGACCTGAGCCAAAGGCAGAGGCTTAACCCACTGAGCCACCCAAGTGCCCCAATAAATAAATATATCTTAAACAAGTTGAATATTCCCATTTCTGGAGGCTTTGATGATTCCTGGGCTCCCCCTATCTTCCATACACCCTTTTGTGGTTCTTGGAGCCTGTGTTCCATGCTGGTTCCCAGGAAATAGTCCAGAGGCCCCAGCTCAGGCAAGCAGTAGCCTCATTAATACTAGAAAGGTAACTCCTCCCCACCCCCCAGGGACCAGCAAAGCCAAGGGGCTCCAAGGTCATGGTTCCCTTGATTTCCTCTGCCTTGGGCCTCCGCTAGTTCTCATCCTCACCATGAAGCCTGTGATCTCCTAGGACACCTGCTCCCCTCCCCCATGCTTTCACTTCTTTGCTATATTTGACAATAATTCTGACTATTAAAGGAATAGTGCCACAATTTTTTGTGCTCTTCACAGTACAATGACTATAGAAATGACAAGCTCTTAAGTTTGATCTGCATTTTTAACCTTTTCTCCATCATTTTCTTAGCCTTGGTTTGTAGCATTTGCCAATGTCGGTGGTATAAATGGTATAAATACTCCTCTTGGGGCAGTTTCAAGCTACCTACAGGACGTCCCTGAACACAGAGTTGGGAAGATACATCCACTGGCACACAGTTGTGTGGATATAACAGACCTAAAATCCTCGAGAGCATAGAGAATGATTTAGGAAGATGAGTTTTTAGTATTTCAATCTAATTTATTTCATTGTATGTTCAATCTAATTTATCTGTCTTCAACACAATTTATTTCATTGTATGTTCACGTATTTCTTTTTTTTTTTTTTTTTTTTTTTGTTTTTTTTTTAAAAAAGTTTTTTTTTTTTTTTTTTTTTTTAATGGTTGTGTTTCAAAACAGGCATGCAAAATTCCTGAAAATGTAACAATTGGCTCTCAGAGCTGGTATGAGCCATTCCAAGTCAGCCCCAGCATAGGGCTGGTTACGGGTGCATGTGTTCTAGCTCGCCTGCTAGACCGCAGATTGAGGAAGGCAGGTTCCAGCCTCTAATTGCCTTTGTTTTCCCTTCAGTGTCTTACACGTGTCAGGCGCAATATGACAACAGGGAAGCCAGCGAGAGAAAATATGCTTCCTCCTTTGATTCAGCCTCATAGGTGACCAGACTTTTCCTATGGCTCCAGCTTCAGACAACTCTCTCCTATCCCTAATATATTTGCTTCATTTCTCCTGCTACATTTTAACTTCTTAAAGCTTGGAACTCAATCTTACTCGTGGTCCTGGACCGCCGGACCATAGGCCATAGTAGACCTCATCATTTCTTGATCTTTTCAACAATGGAGAGTTCACCTTTGTCCAGTCAAAATTCACCTCACTGGCTGGGGGTCTTTCATATTCTTCCCTGTCCAGACAGCCTGCTAGTTCTGTGTTTCACATTTGGGAAGTATCTGTTCCCTTCTCTTCTCACCTTTCCTCAGACTCCTCTCTTAGAACTAAGGTCATGTTCTCCTTGAGAGCTTGGACCTTATTCTTTTTATCTTTATAATTCCAACAAGTAACAGAGTACCAGAAGAACAAGACTGATCCTGTGCAAAGTGCTGGATGGATGGATGGATGGATGGATGGATGGATGGATGGATGGATGGGTGGATGGATGGATGGGTGGATGGAGAGCACTGAGGGGACGTCAGAGCTCACCAGAGTCACTGATGAAGCAAGGAGTTTCTCTCTTTTTGGTCTTTAGCACTGGATCCAATATTTCTCTTAGCCAGTACAGGAGAAACATTAATCTATTCATTCATTCAACAATATTCATTGTTCAAGGCACTGGAAATGCAGCAGGAAACAAGACAAAGTCTTTGTCCTCATGGAGCTTAGGTTCTAGTGGGCACAGGAGGACACAAGGAAGGTGCAGTGGGCTGAATGTTTGTGTCCCCCACCCCCAAATTCATATGTGGAATCCTAACCCCCAGTGTGATGGTATTCGGAGGTCAGACCTTTGAAAGGTGGTTAGGGAAGAGATTTGAAGGGATTGGTGCCCTTATGTGCCAGGAGCTCTCTGCTCTCCTCCATTTGAGAAGTCTGCAAACTGGAAGAAAATTCTCACCAGACCCGACCGTGCTGGCTCTCTGACCTCAAAATTCCAGCCTTTAGAACGATGCGATATTTGTTTACAATCCATCTTGCCTGTGGCACTTGGTTAAAGCAGTGGGAACGGACTAAGACATGGGGACAGCAGAACAGCCCGTTACATGCCATGGAGGTCCTAATCATCCTGTCCCCATGGGTGTCTGCCAGCCTGCCCTGCCTTAACCTTTTCAGGAACATTCCATTGTGGCCTTTTGCTTTCCGTACTGTGTTTCATTGAATCTTAAAGAACTACAGTCCGACAAATAAGGAGCCAAGTTTGGGGCAGTGACAGATTAAATGGAGATTTTCTCAATGTATTTCCGGACTATAGGAACATTTGGTTCTCCTGGTCCATGAATTTTTACTAAAGGTAATTCTTCCTAAAGCTACATAGGCTCGTGGCAATGCTCCAAGGAAAATATATACTTGTCCTACTGTACTAAGGGTGATTTCCTGCGGCCCCTAATGGAAACATATGTCTTAAACATTCTCTTCTGTAGCCTACTTTGGCTAGTGGCCATGGATTCAATCCAACCAAACACACATACTCACCCAGCGATGCCGTGTCATCTGTTAGCCTTTTCCCCTCACAGAATATTCAACATCTTCTTAAAGGTGCAAGGAAATTGTTCATGTCTATTTCTTTGTGAAGTCTTTTTTTTTTTGAAGTTTTTTATTAGATTACACACCAATATATGTTGAATTTAAACTGTCTAATGATAAATTTTTAATAAAAAATAAAATTCTAAGCTTCTGGAAGACAGAAACAGCAACTTATTTTTCTCCTCTATTGCACGATACTTCTCTAGCTCAGAGCATGGCAAAAATAAGGACTCTGTAAGTTCATTTGTTGGATGAATGAATTTATTTATTCATGAATAAATTCTTTATTCATGGATGAACTTATTTATTCACTCATTACTTTTCTCCCTTCCCTTGCATTTTATCTGCTGTTTTCTTTATTCTTTTGACTCAGTAATACTTTTCATATCATTTTCAATAAGGGAGTTGAATAAATTCATATTGACCTGAATTGAAAAGAGAAATGGAAACAGAGAGAAAATCTTTAGCAAATTGGACCAAACCTCTCCCAGGGAGTTGCAAATTAATCCAGTGAAATGTTCCGGATGTTTCGGATGAGGGAATTCTCTCCCAGACAGGTCACACTCTCTCACTAACCTCGGGTCTGGTTGAAGGGAGATCCTCTTAATCCAAAACATCCTGCGACTTTAATTTAATTATGAAACAACATGTTGTGCCAGTGAAGTTGGACTCCAAGATGACTTGTAGAAAGTCTCTGGTTTGATACTTAAACAGATGCCATTTAACAAAGTAGAAAGGACAGCGTCAGGCCAGACTGTCTGAGATAGATGCAAACAAGCTAGAGGAGGCTGCTTTTAACATGATCTTAGGAGCGATGAAAGCGTGTGTCATCTGGGGTTAAACTTTAATTTCACATCCTTTAACTATACGCTACACTTGCTGGTAGGCAGACCATCTAGCGGGTAGATCATCAAGCCATCTCTACTCACTTGCCTTTTTTGGTGGGGGCGGGGCAGAGGGAGGGGGGGAATCCCAAGCAGGCTCCACGGCCAGCACGGAGCCGCAGGCGGGGCTCAATCTCACGATGCTGAGATCATGACCTGAGCCCAAATCAAGAGTCAGATGTTTAACAAACTGAGCCACCCAGGCACCCCTCGATTGCCTTACTTTTTTAATGCAACTTGTTTTTAGGTTCCGCCAACTCTTTTTTCTTATCTTTTACATTTCTCTAAGTGTCTTAAATTTGAAGGCGGGACAGAAGCAGAAGGGCAGGCATGTAAAGACGGAGCAGACGTCCATGCTTGCAAGCCATGCAGAGGCCTGACCAGGCCACAAACAGCAGGTCCCAAACCAAACATGTCATGTTCCTGCACAAAAACACGTCCTGTGTTTGTGCTGCCGTACACCTGCTCCTGCCTCTCCGGAGCATTTCAGTGTACCCATCTTGTCCAGCTCTATTGTTGGCATTCGTGTGTTTGCCTAGTTCTTTTTTTTTTTTTTTTTTAAGGTTTATTTATTTATTTATTTGTCCAAGAAAGAGAGAGCACAAGCAGGGGGAGCAGCAGGCAAAGCAGGCAGAGGGAGAAGCAGGCTCGCAGGGAGCCTGATGCAGGGCTCGATCCCAGGACCCTGGGATCAGGACCTGAGTGAAGGCAGCTGCTTAACCGACCGAGTCACCCAGGCGTCCTGAGTTTGTCTACTTCCCGAGGAGGACTCCATCTTGAACCTCGAAGAGGATGGCAGATTCCTGGGGATTACTCTGGTTTCCTGCTTAAATAGAGGCTCAAAACATATTTGTTGAGCTAGATTAAATCCTTATAGTTTCACAAAACTTACAAAATCTGCTTCTGATGAAACAACCACCTTGTGCCTTCTGGAGTTAGTTTTGAGGCAAATGGATCCTCTTCTTCTAAAAGGACAGCTGTGCAGTTCAGGGAAGACCAAAACAAAGGTGTCTGGGGCTCTGTGTTTTGCACATTTTTTAAAAAGATTTTATTTTTAAAATTTTTAATGTAATTTCTACCCCAAATGTGGGGCTTAAGCTCATGACCCCCAAGATCAAGAGTGGCGTGCTCCACGACTGAGCCAGCCTGGCACCCCTCTGTACGTCCTTCATAACATTCCTGACCCTGGACTTGGTCAAGCGCATACGGATGTAGGGGGATTCCCTGTTGCTACCACTGTTTGTTCTATTCTACTCTGGCTTCAAATACTCTGCAGGTGGAGATTACCCTGGTTCCCCCCAGTTACCACATATAGTTTTGGGGCCCTCCGTTTTCCTGGGGATGCCACTAGCCTGGAATTTGAATGGTTTCCCAATAAAAATCCCTCCCAAACAGGAAAGTCTGGATTTGTAGTCATGGTCTCTGACCCTTTTCTCTCCTGATGACCTCATAGGAAGCCAAACTCCCTAGACTGAAGCCATTAATGTAGAATATTCATGGAGATCTCTCTCATCTCATAAGGGTCGGATAAAAATGGGATGGCGTATGAGTTAGCCATGGTCAGAAAATCACGGTGTAACAAACAACCATAGATCCTCTTGGTCAACAACTATAAAGATTTATTTTCTGCATCTGTGACATTTAGCTGTTCTAAGCTGGGCTCAGTTGGATGGCTCTGCTGATCTCGGCTGGGGATCTCACGCATCTGGGGGTCTCCTGTGGGTTGGCTGATCGTAGGTGGGATTGGTTAGGGTAACTTAGTTTTTCCTCTACCTGCCCACCCCCTAGGACCAGTGGGCTACCTGGGCATATCTTTTTCATGGCAAAAGCACAGCAGATATCTGGATCCCATAGGCGGTTTTGTAAGCCTCTCCTTGCATCATGTCTTCCAGTATCCTACTGTCCGAAGCAAGGCACATGACTGAACTCAGAGTAATGGGATGGAGAATTGCCCTCCCCACTTTGATGGGAGGAACTCAAAACGAGGCATCCAAGGGCTTGGTTATAAGAAGTCACAAACTGGGGACGCCTGAGTGGCTCAGTGGGTTGGGTGCCTGCCTTAGGCTCAGGTCATGATCCCAGGATCCTGGGATCGAGTCCCGCATTGGGCTCCTTGCTCAGTGGGAAGTCTGCTTCTCTCTCTCTGTCTCTGCCTGCCCCTCTGCCTGCTTGTGCTCTCTCTCTCTGACAAATGAACAAACAAAACCTTTAAAAAAAAAAAGAAGTCACAAACTGGAGCCATCCATGCAACATGTCACAGTTGGAATATCACTTAGGCAGTGACTTCCATTCAGCTCCTCTCCTTTCCTGATATTTTGCACAGAACACTTTTACATGTGGGACTTAAACTCTCTTACCCGGCTGGGCCCTTTCCCCTCCACATCCTTGTAAAATGGTCACAAGCTCCCCAACATTTTCATGTCATCCATGATAAACATAGAAAACATTTACCCAGGCCTGGGATTTCTTATGGGTTGGGGAAGGGAGCCAGGGGAGCTGGGGAGACCTTCACAGATGATTGCAGCTGGGGGAACAGTTGGGAAGGGTATGGAAAGGGCAGGAGGGTTACCGAATATCTCTTCAGTGGAATGTTGGATTATGGTCCTTTGCAGGACTGGGTTTTCCTACAGGGGTGAAAGCCCGTGTGCTTCTAGGCTATTCTACAGTTCTGGGAAGGCAGAAATTAACTTGCGGGAAAACTGACAATAATGCAGGTGATTCCTGCCCATAACAATACAAGCAACCCCTGCTCGAGGCAACATAAAAGAATTCTGCTGTGTAGAGACTATGAAAACCAGTCTTAACATCTTACCGATTCCTCCACAAACTAATAACAATTAATAATAAAAACAAACTCATGGGTTAATGATGGCCATTTAATATTAGCTTGAGAGTCACGATTTGACCTTTTTAAAAATTACCCTTTAATACGACATTGCCGAGTTATTCTCAGATTCCCATCCCTGTAGTCACTTCCAATAATTTCGTTCATTCAGCCTGTAAAGCAGTGTGTTTAAGTTTATCAACCCCATAACTGGCTTTCTTGGATCTTTCTCTAAGTATTTTTTAATGAGTAAATAACTTTCTTAAAGGTGGAGGCTTTGGTATCATAGGAAACCAAGAGGCTGAGAATGAGTCTGTCGGTAGCACCGAGGGCCAGGATCTAGATGGTTCCCTCACACACTCTGCTTCACAGAGGGTTGAGGGGGCCGCTGATGGCTCAGTGCAGGAGTCAGCTTCTAGGTCAGGACACCGGCAAGTATTTGAGGCATTAAACGCTCAGAAAAGAAAATGCCAAAACCAGTAGTGCTCAAATACTACCCAAACAGCAGCCAAATTGTAGCTATAGAGGAAAAGAGAGGAGGGTTTGAGAAGCCGGGGAAGGCCACCAGAAACGGGGGGAAAATGTAAGCAACTTGGAAGATTCTGTGAGCTCACAATTCAGAGCGTTTAACCCTTCGGTTCCTGCGAGGTGTGCATCTGACTGAACGGGAAAAAACAATGCACAGGTTCAGGGACAAAAGAGAAATTCCTGATCGATGCCTGTTGCACTGATCACAGAGGTAAGCTGCTTGCCGAGGACGGCGCCTTCAGTCTTTTGTCTGGCTAGCTGGTGCTTCTGAAATGATGGCAATCAAAATGCTCTTCAGACAGGCCGTGGCCTCCGATAATAGGCCCTTCCCTGTACTAGCCCGCGTGGCCTCCCTCGGCTCTTTTGCCCATGGAAGCATCTGAGTTCGCACCCTTGACTCATAATTGTATCTCCAAGCACTTTTTGAAACCAGTGGCACAGATTTAATGCTGTAACATTATTTACAGCAGTAAGCCAGCGCTGAAGTGAGTTCAAACTCTGCTTCTGTCTCAACAGTCACCCTTTGGCAGTGACCCCAGAATACAGGCCAACGACTTGTCCTGCAAAATTCTCTATTTTGGCAACGCCCACACAGCACTGTCTTTTCTTTGTGCCATTTATATGTTTACTTTTTTTTTTAAGATTTTATTTATTTTGTGAGAGAGAGAGTGCACACGTGAGCGGGGGGAGGGGCAGAGGGAGAGAGAGAATCTCCAGCAGACTCCACGTTGAGCGCGGAGCCCCCAACACGGGGCTCAATCCCAGAACCCTGAGATGACAACCTGAGCTGAAATCGAGAGTCGGATGTGAACTGACAAGCCATCCAGTTCCCCCTCTATGTTTACCCTAGATGCACAACGGCTGAAGTTGTCCGAATGACATTTCATTCTGCTGCTGTTTTCAACAACAAATCCAGTTCTTAAAAGAGAATATTCGTCCCTTTAACTTGGTAATATGAAATCCTTTAGAGGCAAATCCTTTGCCTGTAAGTGGCAAACATAATAGTCGAAAGACAGACCCCATGATTTACCCAGTCTCGGACGTTGTTTGAGATGGCTAATACTTCCGTGGCCCATGCACCATGCTACATACGTCATAGGTATTATCTTCTAAAATTCTCATCCTATGTGTTGGTTTCCTAATTTCAGAGGTGAAAAAACTAACACTCCCAAGACTTAAAGTTTTAAAAACTTGCCTACAATCACACAGCTAGTATTAAGTCGAAGTCTGAGACATTTGCCCTCAACCTCCAAACCATCCAAAGGCTTCTGAAATATGGCACCCCAGAATACTCATTGATGATGTAGCAGGTGAATGATTACAGACTTTATAGGCAGCAAAGAAGGAACACATACACTTCCTAACTTCAAGAGTTTACTCTCAACACTCCTCTAAGATCTTGGTAAAGTCATTCTTTCTGTCATTGTTCATGATCAAGGCAGATTCAGGAAAACATTCTTCCCAGTCTCAAACCCTGGGATCCACTCACCTTCTAGCCCAAGGGTCTTCCTTCTCTACTGTTTGTCATCTGCTATGATCAGAGACCATCTAGAACAGGTGTTCTTTATTTATTATTTATGTTTTAATGTAATGGGCATGTAGCCTAACAGGGGTTTGAACTCATGATCCTGCAATTAAGACCTGAGCTGAGATCAGGAGTCAGGTGCTCAAATGACTGAGTCACCCAGGTGCCTGTAGAACAGGTGTTCTTAATCTGGGGTCCATGAATGTGGATTTTGTTAAATGCTTTTTCTGCATCTACTGAGATGATAATGTGATTTTCGTCTTTCATTCTGCTAATAAAACACGTTACATCAGTTGATTTTCTGATGTTATACCACCTTCGCATCCCTGAGATAAATCCTTTTGGTCATGGTGTGTAATTCTTTTTATTATTTTACTATGTTTAAATTGTGGCAAAATGTATGTCATACAACATTTGCCATGTTTAAGCTTATAAGTCTTATACATTAGCTGGATTCAACTTGCTAGTATTTTGTTGAGAATTTGGGGGTCCATTGAATATAGATATTGGTCTATAGCTTTCTCTTTTGTGTGATGTCTTTGTATGGTTTTGGTATCTGGCCATATAAAATGGGTTGAGATGGGTTTCCTCTCTTTTGGTTTTTGGAACAGTTCATGTGACAGGTGGGGTGGAACTTGATTATGATGGGCTTAAGGTGTCAAAGCAGGGTGTCTCTGCATTTTACCCCAAGGTGATGAAGAGCCATGGGACCTTATATTACAGAATATGCATTTCAATAATTATTTTTAAAAAATCACTACAAGTAAGGAAATATGACTTTAAACAAATGGGAACCCTCTTCATGAGATAGAGGAGAGCTAAAATCTTGTAGTTTAGGAGCAAATGGAAATACATTTGTAATAGACAAAAAGGGATATGGGTACCTTGAAAATAAGTCTAGGGCACCTGGCTGGCTTGAACCTGTGACTCTTGGTCTCAGGGTTGTGAGTTTGAGCCCTGTGAGGATGTAGAGATTACTTTAAAATAAAACTTAAAAATATATATTATATATATATATATTTATATGTATATATATATTTATATATATATATAATATATATAAATCCAATGTAGAGATCACATTTGAAAAAAGCACTTAGTTATTAAAAAAACTTATTATGAAAATAGTATACAAAGTGGAGAAAATAGGATAATGAGCCCCCATGTTCTGATGATCTATTTTTCAACAGTTATCAATACATGACTACTTTATTTCTTCTGTACTCTCTCTGCTCTTCAGTGCAATCCCTGCTAATTTTTTTTCTTTTTTTTAGAGAGACGGGTGGGGAGAAAGGGAGGGGAGAAAGGCAGAGGGTGTGGAAAAGTGAATCTCAAGCAGGTTCCATGCCCAGTACGGACAGAGCCCAACGTGGGGCTCAATCCCCTGACCCTGAGGTCACCACCTGAACCAAAATCAAAAGTCAAACACTCAACTGACTAAGCCGCCCAGATGCCCTCTGCTAAATTATTTTTAAGCATCAGATATTGAAATTATTTTATTCATAAGTATTCCAACCTCTATGTGAAAAAAAAAGGACTTTTAAAAGCGCCGTCTCAAATATCATTGCACCCTTCACATTTATAGTATTTTTCCATAACACTATCAAATATCCAGGTAATGTTCTGAATAGCGCTGGTTCCCTCATAAAAGTGGTTTGTTTTTTTATAGGTAGTTTGTCTAAATCAGGATCCAGATAAGGCTCCTATATTGCATTTAGTTACTATATCTCTTAAATCTCTTTTAACCTACAGGTTCCCCAGCCTTCCTTCTTCTTTATGCAATTTATTTGTTGCAGAAAAATAATTTCTACAAGCCTGTAGAATGTCCCATACTCTTTTTTGTTGTTGATGATTATATTTCTGTGGGGAGGTATTTCCTAAAACCATTTGCTTTGATCCATTATTTCACTAGAGTTTGCAAAATAGAGGTTTTCCGATTCTAGTATCCCTCTGTACTTATTAGTTTGAATTCTTCTTTTTTTTTAATTTTTAAAGATTTTATTTATTTATTTGACAGAGAGAGAGAGATCACAAGTGGGCAGAGCAGCAGGGAGAGAGAGAGAGGAAAGCAGGCTCCCCGCTGAGCAGAGAGCCTGATGCAGGGATCCATCCCAGGACCCTGAGATCATGACCTGAGCTAAAGGCAGAGGCTTAACAACCGACTGAGCCACCCAGGTGCCCTTCACACAATTATTTTGTCTTTCTTTTTCTTTCCCAGTTTTTAAATTTTTTATTTATTTTTTAAAATATTCTCTTTTTAAAAATTTTTTTAAAAATTTTAACTAATCTCTATACCCAATGTGGGACATGAACTCACCATCCTGTCATGACTGTGAGATCAAGATCTCTACCAACTGGGCAGCTAGGTGCCCCTCCCAGTTTTCAGAATAATGAGTTGGATTCCCAGTTTCCTTCAAAGCGGTGTGTGTTGTAATTGTATGAACTCACAGATGTGTTTCAATCTTTTGCAGTCGTTATTCTTTTTGGTGCTGAAATCATGTATTCTCTGGCCTATGGGCTCTTCAGCTTGGTTCCTAAGTCTTTGGGGCATGATTCTGTGGTCTTTTATAACTTCCTTGCTTGCTGGAATGACAAGATAGTCCAGGCTCCTCCCTGACCCTAAATCACCCATTTCTCCAAGGAGATCTGTTCTGTCTCATGAAATGGTATTTAGAAAGCACTGTCTGGGTGCTAAGGGTGCTCATTAGTCAAGTCATCTAGGTCTTTTCAACAGAGAGCTAAAAAATAATTTTTTAAAACTACAAGTACATATGTATTCTTACTAATATTTCTAATTCAAACTTAGAATACAGGGTTTTGATCTGATATTTAGATCTTTGTCCCCCCCTCACTGAAAATCTTGGCACCTAATTTAAAAATACTTCATTTCTTTTGCTACTAAATCTATTTTTCTTTCATAATAACTGTACCTTACTATCCAAAAATATCATAATATCAAGGAGGGAATCATGTTAAAAAGTAATTACTGAAAATAATTTGTGATTTCTTTGCAGTTTTCGGAGTTGTTTCTTTTTTTCTTTGGTATATACCCTACAGGGACTGTACAGTCCCATTGCTGCAGTTTAAAAATAGAAATATTTAAAAAGTCCAGATTCAGCAGACAGCCGGGGAGTTTTAGCCAATACTGAAGGCAGAAATGAGAGCTTACGAGCTGAGTGCTGTAGCCAACTATTAACTCAAGTTTCTATTTATCCGGGGAAGTATAGGTACGTAATTATATTTACAATAATTCCTTTAACTTAACCATCGGTATTTAGGAGGAGTTCGACCTTTGCTAATGATCAATTTCCCAGCTGACTGAGAGTTAATTTCACTCATGAGGCCGGTCTTTAGGAGGAAAGAGCAAAGTCCTACAGCCAAGGAGTGTTAGTGTGCTACTGAACCTTACAGGTCACCTGATTCAATCACCTCTGTTTGCAGAGGAGGAAACCAAGATCCACAGAGTCTAGTAATCTGGCTAATATGGCACAGCTGGTTAGTAGCAGGGCGGGACTGGAAACCATCTGCCATCCCCATCCCATGACACCGCACACCGCTCCCTTGCTCTCCCGTGTGAATGCCGAAGGGTATGGTCATTGCTGCAATGAGCAAGGGAGATCTAGTCTGAACGTCTAGCCTCAAGACTCAAGATACTCAATAAATGTTTGAGAATTTGCTCAGTCATTTGGTAAATATTCAGTAATCGGGTCGGAGTACATAGTGAGACAGAATTTATTGTCCCCTTTTTGTTTTTGCTTTTTTACTTGTGTAGTAATAAACTGATGAGAACATGTATTTGCATGTATCTGGCACAACGTGAAGACTGAAGACAATGTCAAACATTGAAAATGATTTTCCCACAATCTTTTATCAAAAAACAACACATTACCTTAACATAATTTCTACTGTCCTGATTATTTTTTTAATCATTTTTTTTATTTTCAACATAACAGTATTCATTGTTTTTGTACCACACCCAGTGCTCCATGCAATCCGAGCCCTCTCTAATACCCACCACCTGGTTCCCCCAACCTCCCACCCCCCCACCTCTTCAAACCTACTGTCCTGATTATTAATGTTCCTTTGGATTTATTTATCTAATCCCATAAACCATGACCACATACAGAGCACTGGGCTTAAGAGGATTTTCCAACAATTGGAATCCAATGTTGTTACTGTGTTGTGAATTGTTATCAGAGATCTACAGAGGGAATTCCTGCAGAGGTCAGAGGAGGGGATGCAGTGATATCCAGTGTCCTTTCTAACCCTGAGATTGGATGAGAAATTTCCTTCTGTAATTTGTGTGATGTCCCAATGACCATGGCTTGTTTGGGGGTAGAGAGTAGTAACCATTTATACAAAGACACACAACCTGTGTTTCCCTCCAAGCTCAGTTCTGTTTACAACATTGCCCACAGAGACAACATATCAGAGAATAAGAGGAAGTGGGCCCTTTGGGGAGAGTCTCCATGCCATTCTCATCTTGGGGGCCCTCCTCACAAATGAAAGGACAGGCTTTGTGGAAATCACAGCAACTTGCCGTTAGCCACGCACTTCCTGGTGAAGTGAACTGCCAAGTTCTCTTCCTTCTTTCTCCAGCTGTCTTCTGTTTAAATCATACACATCTCTTCTATACCCTCCTTCCCCCTGAGTTTTATTAGCACCTAAGTTCCTAGCCCAAGGATAAAAGAAGCATGTGGACTCACTTGGAACTTGGAAAGTTATTTGCCTAAAGCTTGCGAGTTTTAAAATTTCTCCAACAAATACTTGAGTCCCTACTGTGTGCCTCGCTCCAAGATAGGTGCTGGGGGTCCAAGAAGGAGACTCTGGGGGTGTTCTTCCAGGCTAACTGGGGAAGGAAGAGGAAGAGCAGATGAAGGAAAATTGGTGAGGGGGAGGTCAGGGAAAGGGAGGATCCTAATCTCATGGAGGAGGAGGAGGAGGAGACTTGCTGGGCAAAGGGGTATTTCCCTTTCCTCCCAAAAGGTGAAGAAAGAATTAGTCAATAAAAAGCAGAAGAGAGGGGTGCATGGGTGGCTCTGTCCATTAAGTGACTGACTCTTGATTTCGGCTCAGGTCTCAGGGTCCTGGGATCGGGTCTCAGGGTCCTGGGATCGGGTCCCAGGATAAGCCCCATAATGGGCCCCACACGCAGCTTGGAATCTGTTTCTTTCTCTGCTTCCTGTTCCCCCACTAAGGTTCTCTCTCTCTCTCTCTCTCTCTCTCTCTTGCTCTGGCTCTCAAATAAATAAATAAAGTCTTCGGGGAGAAAAAAAGGAGAGGGGAACTCTCAAGCAGGGCAAAGTCTAGTCCAAAGGTCCAGAACAAAAGAGAGCTTGGTAAATTCGAGGACCTGAAAGAGGCTGAGACCTGTTGCGTGTAGGCTGGCGAGGGAAAGTGTCTTGAGGAGAGGAAAGCAGGCATCAGGTGGTGGAGGGGCTTCTCCCAGAGCCTCTCAGCGTGTTCACAGCATTTCCAACCTGACCTGTGGATATATTCTTCAGTCCTAAAGGAGCTCTTTCCCAGCTTCTTAAATGGCATATCAAGGTTTCTTATCGAGAAGTTAAAAACCAACATTTGAGGGGGTGACTGGGTGGCTCCATTGGGTAAGCGTCTGACTCTTGATTTTGGCTCTGGTCATGCTCTCAGGATGGTGAGATCAACCCTCACGTGGGGCTCTGTGCTGAGCGTGGAGCCTGCTTGGAGTTCTCTCTCTCCCTCTGCCCCTCCCCCCACTCATGCTCTTTCTCTCTTAAAAAAAAAAAATACACACACACACACATCCAAGAATCAAGAGACAAAAGATTAAAGGCTGAAAAATCCCCACATCGTTAACTCCCTCAGCCTAAATTTTAAATGGATAGGATACTCATTACTACAGGTAATACGGTAACTCTGAAGCAATAGGGTTCTAATGCCCTTGACAGAATGCTTATTTTTAAACATTGAGATGTAATTGACATGTAATGTTTCTGGCATGAAACATAACAATTCAGTATTGGTATACATTGTGAAATGATCATCACCATGAGTCTTATTAACATGTACCATCACAGAGGTACACAATTTTTTTATGGTACGAATTTTTAAGATCTTAGCAACGTTCAAATACACCCCATTTGCCCAACCCCACCTTTGGCGACCACCAAACCTCTCTGTATCCACAAGCTTTGTTTTGTTCTTTGGCTTTTTTTTTTCTTTCCCCTGGGTGGGAAGTTGACAAAACGTTTTTAAGTTAAGAATGCGAGAAGAGAAACCGGGCACCATGACCACAAGAATTGAGCCTGACAATAGTAATCATGGCGCTTGGAAGCCCAGGCTTCCTGTGTGCCTTGGGCTTCTGCTTGGGACACTCCTGAGACATTAGTGTATATTACCACGGCCCCCTCCCCCCAGAAGGGATCTAACAGAATACATTAGAACAAGGGCTGAGGGAGAGATGGGCAACGGGCACCCCAGGCTGCCGTAATGCCCAGGGATTAGGCAGTGATGAGGAACCATCAGCCCTCCTATCGTGATTCAGTCTAGGTTGAATAATAATACCAAATTCCATACACATCCTGTTTCACTACGTTCTCATTTTTTAAATTCCGTTGATCGCAGACTTGAGTGTCTATCAGAATCCTCTGGAAGGTGTGTGAAACCTGGACTCCCCCCCCCCCCCCCCGAGTTTCTGACTCAGCAGGCCTGGGCTGAGGCCAATGACTGCGTTCGTGGTGAGCCCCCAGGTGACGCTGCTGCTGCTGCTGGTCCGAGGACCACACTTTGAGAACTCCTGATGAATTCATCCCACAAACACTGTTGAAGGATCTGCTCTGTGCTGTTCAGCTTTGGAGGACACAAGTCCCTGCCCTCAACGGGCTCACCCATTCATGGAGAAACCAAAGGAAAAGAAAGAATGATGACATAATGTGACAGAAACTGGCTCCAATGGAAGGTAGCGGGGTTTCCGATGGACACTCGGAAGACGAAGGGGTAGGTGAGGGCAGGTTAGCTGGCACAGAGGGGCATGGGCGAGAACCAGGGGGAAGGAGCCACTTGTTCACAAAAGGAAGCAGACCCCCGGGCTGTGTCTCGGTGGAACTGGAGAGGGAGGTGCGAGTAGACAGCGTGCAGGGATGAGAAGGAAAGAGGAGATCAGAGACCCGTGCAGGGCTCTGGACTGGGGTGAGACCCTATCTGATTGCCTTTGGGAAGAGCATTCTGGTGGTGGAGGGGATAAGGAGGGGTGGGGACAGGGTGGTGTGGAGACCATTTGGTGGCGCAGATGAGAGAGAAGAAGTCCCGGGCAGGGCAGGAGCAGGCAGGTGGAGACGGTAAGGTTGCTGGTCTCCTGGGGATGTATTTTGGGGGTAAATCCCAAGGCCTGGTAGAGAAGAACATTGGATTGTAGGACACCTGAGTTTTGGGCTGAGGGTGAATTGCTGTCCGCTAAGCGGTCCAGGACACAAACCCCGCAGCCCACTCCCTGCTCCTTCACGTTCTCCGTCTTCGTAGGGACAGGTGACAGGGACTATCCAAGTGATTATGGAAGCTCCCTAGTGGGAGAAGTAACCCGGTTAGAAAGACGGAGTGTCTGTGGCTCGGTGGGGGCTCCAGCCTGTGCTTCTGGGGAGCTGAATGTATTAGTTTCCTATGGCTGCCATAACAGACACCACAAACGGGGTGGCATCAACGACAGGAATGTGTTCTCTCCATCCTGGAGACCAGGAGTCTGAAGTTCCGGAGACCAGTTCCCCGGGGGGGCTGTGAAGATGCTCTGCTCTGTGCCTTCCTCCCAGCGTCCGCTGGTCTGTCGACGCCCTGGTGTTCCCTGGCTTGTAGACCCAGGACCGCCATCTCTGCCATCCTCCTCACATGGGGTTCACCCCGTGTCCAAATTCCCCCCCTTTTTTTGAATTTGTTTATTAGAGAGAGAAAGAGAGAGATCATGAGCAGGGGGAGTGATAGAAGGAGAAGCAGGCTCCCCACTGAGCAGGGGACCTCCCGATGCTGGGACTCGATCCCAGGACCCTGAGATCATGACCGGAGCTGAAGACAGATGCTTAACAGACTGAGCCCCCTGGGCACCCCAAATTTCCCCACTTTATAAGGACACCAGCCATACTGGGTTAGGATCTGGCTAATGACCTGATCTTAACTTATTACATCTGCATCACTCAAGGTCACGTTCTGAGGCAGCGAGGATTGGCAATTCAACGTTTGAATCTGGGGGCGGGAACACAAGGGCATCCTATAAGGGGAGCTGACACATGGCTGATCCCGCCTTCTGCTGAGCGGCTAACAGTTGGGAGGGCCTGAGCCTCCGCGTTCGCCATCAGACCCCCCAGCCGTTCACAGGGACGGGGGCCAGAACCTGGGCCAGCCCCATCTCAGCTGTCCCTCTGCACAAGTGTCATCTGTGGGCTTCCCTGCTTCTCCGGGAGCCCAGGGAAGGGGCCGGCGGGGTTTGAATGGGTTTGGGTGCTCTTTGCCCCCCAAGGTCTCGTGGCCTCTGTGAGGCTGTGCTGCTTGCTGCCCTGTAGGGCAGGCGCACCCCGACGGGAGCTCCAGAAGGTGTCCCCTTGTCCATCTCACGTATTCCAGTTCCATTTCTGTGGGTGGGGTCTCAGCTCACTGTCCTCGCGTGCTCCCGCCAGCCCAAGCCCACTTGTCCAGATCAGGGGACACTGATTTTTTTTTTTTTTTTTGCCTGCCAGGGAGTGGGGGGAAGGAATGCCATACTTCACTGTAGCTTGACTAATGTTTGATGTCTGCCGTTCTGAGGGGGGTGATTGGTCTTCTCTGCTCACTGCAAATTTCTGCCAGCTTATCCCGGGCCCCCGCCAGCCACCTTCCGTCACGTCACCTCTCCCCCTCTCTGTGTGTCCCTCCCCTTCTGGGAGTTGATGGCAGGAAGATAGAGAGGAGAGAAGGCAGTGTCCTGGGAGATGCAAAGGAATGATAAAGTGACTTGTCCTGGATAAATGTGGCTCGTGGATGGGTCGACACGCTGGACACGCAGGATTCCTGCAGAAAATGCAGGCATTTGGTGGACTTCCCGACCACAAGAGGGAAGTCTGAGTTGGGGGTCAGGATAGGGAGGTTCGGAAAAGATACGCTTTTCCAGGGAGTGTGTGAGGGGCAAGGCTGGCCCCCCACAGGGCAATGGTGACAATGCGAGACCGAGAACGGAGGATGCCAGCCAACGTGTTGGTGAAAAGGAGCTTTAACGCCGAGTCTCTCCTTGGTCGTCACGGTGAAATGACAAGGTCAGTGAAGCAGGTCAAGTGACAGAGTCTCAGGGAGGCCGAATCTTGGGCAAGCGCTCCTAGATTCTGGGTGGCAGAGCCCGGACTTCAACGCCAAGTTCTGAGCATTTCTCACTCCACTGGTTCATTGATCCCTCCTGGAGTCACACACAGGGTTTTTTGCGTGTGTGCAGGGTCTCGGTCCACACCGCCAGCAGCGTGGTGAGTACCCGAGTGGAGGGAGGCCAGGATGGGAGACGAAGCCAGCCCCTCTTCCCGCTGCAGCAGGAAAGGTGGAAAAGGGACACCAGGGAACAGCGGCCAAGGCCCGTGAGCAGAAAGAGGCCACGGTCCCACCGACCCTGCAGCAGGTCGTCCGTGCACCAGCAGGGCCAGCACCTGGGAGCGCACTTAGACGCTCAGAATCTCAGCGAATCTGAATCTTGTGAATCTTCGGGGACCTGTACCCCCAGGGGACCTATATCCCATGCAGATATGAGCAGCGCTGGCACCACCGCAGACAGACTCGTGGACGGATGGAGGAGAAGAACGTGTGGCTCCTTAGGGACGAGGCTTCTTGGAGGCAGCCTCTGGCATGGAAAGCCAGCGGCCACTTGGGAAGCAATGAGATCTTTTGTCCACTACAGCGGTTCTCAGAGTGGACTGCAGAGAGGGATCACCTGTGGTGCTTAAAAAAAAAAAAAAGTATTGATCCCTGGAGCGCCTGGCTGGCTCAGCTGGTAGAGCATGTGATTCTGGGTATCAGAGCCCTGAGTTCAAGCCCCATGTGGGGCGGACCCTACTTAAAGAAGAACAAATAAAGATGAAGGCACTAAGATTTTTAAAAATTTTTAAAAAGTGCTGATTTCTGCCTCCCCGCCCCCGAGATTCTGACTTAGTGGAGAGAACACCGCGCTGGGATTTTACAGAGCTCCCAGGGGACTCCCGTGCGCAGGCCAGCTGGCGAACCCCTGCCTTCTGCCGTATGTAAGTAACGGACCACACGCAGATGAGGAAACTGTAAACAAAGATCATCGGGCGGTTCCAGTGCAGAACCAGGAGGGTAGGTTTAGGTGTTAGAAGGTGGGGCTGGGGGAAAGGGGGACGCTCGCTCCGGCCGCCCTTCCTGCCCTTCGGCTCTCCTGGCGCCCGCAACCCCCCACCCCATCCATCCGCGCTCCTCACGCGATGCCTGGATTCTGCTTCCCCCTAGTGGTGGTTTTCGGCATGGCACCGCCGTCTCGGGTTTTGTACAAATCGAGGCCATACAGCCTGCCCGGGTTAGCTGCAGGACCTGAGCCCGCCTGCAGGACTGCATGGTCTGTCCCAGCTGCTCCTAGGTCCCCTGCATGACCCGGGTGCTCTCACCTGCGCAAAACTTTGCACCGTGGCTTCAGCACCAACTCCGTTTGGGTCCAGAGGGCCCCTCCAGGCGCCTCTAGCTCCTTTTGCTCCCTGCTGTGCGTTGACTCCTATACTTTCCTTGGCAGGGCAGCCCCTACGTTTGGCAGGAGGACACCCTTGCCCTATTCTAGCGGAAAGCTGCTCCCTACAGCCAACTCCTGGCGGGGTGGGGGCGGGGAACGGTCTCCTGTCATATTTTGAAGAACATTTTCCCTCCTCCCTCTTGTCTCCGCTGAAGCTTCTGGCTCACTCGGGCCAGCTCCTCTCTGCTCTGTCTTCACTACGAGCGCTTCTAGAGCTCAGGTGTGCATCGGAATCAGCAGGAGGAGCTGGATGGAATACAGCATCCCAGACACCAGCCCCACGATTCTGCTTTTGGGGGGCTGGAGAGGGTAACAAGTGGGGCCTGGGAATCTGAGTATTTTAAACAACCCTGTTGTGGTCCTCAGAGCACACTTCAAGAAGCATTCAGCACAGCTGGCACTGACATTTGTGGGGCCCAGATCAAGAGCATAAAGGAAGGCCCGTACTATATGTTTAAATATTTAGAAGTTCTACATCAAGCTAACAAAGGGTCGGATGTACCTTCATGAGAACCTGGCAGGCTAGGATTCCTGGAATCTGGAGCTCTAAGCCAGAAGGTGGACAACAGAGAGCCTACCCCAGTGCCTGTTACTCCCCCCATCTCTTCCCCCTCTAGCTCTGACCCTCTTTGTGCTCTGATGAATCTGCTGCATAAGCAAAAGCATGACCTGGGGACCTACCTTCTTCCCACCCCATTAACCGCTGTATTTCGACCACCTATCTGACGAGAGATGGACCCTGGGGAGAAGGTCTGCTTTGGCCCTGGAAGCAGGAATTCGAGAGTTCTAGGTACTCAGAGTATGGCCTAGAGGGGGGAGGGGAGCTCCAGGTAGACACATCTCCTTGTCCTTATTGGCCACCTGCATCCTTGGGAGGGTGTGGCCAGAGGACCACCCAAGCAGACCCCTCTAAACCAGTGCTCCTCAAACCTTAATGTGAGTAGGAATTGCCTGAAGATCTTGAATCTGTAGGGTCTGGAGCACAGACCAGGGCTGTGTGTTCCTAACGCCTCCAGGCAAAGCCAGTGTTGCTGGCTCATAGGCCACACTGAGAAGAGGAAAGTTCTAGGGCAGACTGGGCAAGGTTTTTCTGTAAAGGGCCAGGGAGTAAATCTTTAGGCTTTGTGAGCCCTATGTTCTCTCTGCAGCACGAAGCAGCCATAGACAAAACGGAAATGAAGGAGCATGGCCATGTTCCAATAAAACCTTATTTATGGCCACTGTAATTTGAATTTCACGTAATTTTCCTACAGCATAAATCCTTCTTCTTTTGACTCTTTCAACCAAAAATGTAAAAACTCTTCTTAGCTCATAGGCTAAACAGATAGTGGGTCAAACTTGACCCCAAATCTCTGAACAATCAGGATGTTTTAAGGTAACCCAACGGCAACATCACACCTAAAAACAATTAGCAATGATTATTTAATAATTAAATACCCTTTAAGTGTTCGAGTTTATAATTGTCATAAAAGAGAGATTCACCACCATTCTTAAATACAGAATGCCTGTCTAATCTGTCTTTTCACTTGATTCCTTGTCTCCCTAGTAACTCCATGGCTTGTACCCAGAAAACGTGGTCATACCACATCTCACCAATAGATGGCACTAATAATTGCAACATTTGCTAACCTCCCTTGACATTTACAAAAGAGAGAAAACATAATTTGTATGCAATTTACAATTACAGGTGAATAGAAGAACACACCAAAAAAACCCGAAAATAGGCTGTTTGCTCTGTGTAACATGTATAAAACCTCAATACATCCCAATTCCAAGGAAAAATCATTGATGTCAAACAAACTCTCAATTTGTTTTAAATGAAGAGCGAACGGCGAGCCCACGGCTCTATATTGAGGCTTACTGCTACTGTGTCAACATTTTCAGTGTTAAATCATTGAGGCCACTCGTGTTTTCATATTCTTCTGCTCACAAAAAAAGCAAACAATCTATTTGCACAGTCCATCCGTGCGTGGAATATTCATTGCCAGTGAGCTATTTGGGTTGTATCAAGGGTGCACACCTCTGAGCAAAAGAGTTTCTTTCCCAAACTTCCTCTATGTTCTGAAGAACCAGGAATCGGGATGTGCTATGTAGATGGAATGTATAGAGACCCCTCAGCCGTGAGATCTTACGATGCAATCACACAGCAATTTGACGATGTTCTGTGCACACGTGCCATCATTCTGTCAGCAATCTCCCCTTCTTCCCTGCACCCCTACCTACCCTGCAAGAAGCATAAACTATTAAAAATATCTAACTACTCAGTTAATTCTAATTAACCGTTCACTTTAAGGACACAAAACCCAAATTGTGCGCTTACTTCTCCCCTTTTCTGTCCTTTCGGTAACTTCGGCGCAAGTACTGCATACCACAATAGCCAAGCAAGATCTTTCTGCCCAAATGGGTCTTCTCTTTGAGGTCCCATCTTGTAATTCCCTAGAAAGAAATCAAGACAATGTTAGGACATCCGTCCGTATTAAATTTCTAATGGGCATCGCCGATGGCTCTTTCCTGCAGATGATACAATCATTCAGAGGTTTGTTTTCCTCTTCTCCTATATTCAAATTTACACAATTCGGTAATGGCCTTTCTGTTCTTAAAGTCAGATCCTCTGTCCGGGGAAGGCCCTAAACTTTTCTCTTGAAAGTTAGTTCTCACCAGATTTACCTGAGAACAACTTCCTTGTAGTAGATCTCCCCACTCACCTTCCCCGATGTTTCTGGAATAGCTGGGCTCTTCTTCCTCTTCAAGAGACACTCACGGCCTGCATTGGATTTCCCATCTTGGTCTGTGCTACTAAACCTTTCCCTACACCAGCTGCTTCTTCTTCTTTTAAAGATTTTATTTATTTGACAGAGAGAGAGAGAGAAAGAGAGAGAGACAGCAAGAGAGGGAACACAGCCAGGGGAAGTGGGGGAGGGAGAAGCAGGCTCCCCAGTAAGCAGGGACCCTGATGCCAGGACTCGATCCCAGGACCCTGAGATCATGACCTGAGACGAAGGCAGACCCTTAACAACTGAGCCCCCCAGGAGCCCCCCTACAGCAGCTTCCAACTTCACTGGAAGTTCCATTCACCTGGAAACATGCGCACCATCGTTCCTGAGGCGTTTACCTCGGGAGCACCTTCCGAGTGTGTTCTGTGAAGTATTCCGAAGTGGGGGATTTCCATAGTCAATAAAGTCTGAGAAGCAACTGGTTAAACAAATTAAACAAGTTTCTTTGCTGCAGGACTTTCCAGAGCTTTTGATTTCCTGATAGTCATTGTGAGTTCTTTGAGACAGGGAGCGAGTAGAGAACATTTCCCGAACTGATTTGGTTAAGGAGCGCGCTCCCCTGGGTTAGTCAGCTCAGGTCGTGTTTACAAAATCCCGCAGACCCAGTGGTTTAAGCAGCTGACCCTGGTTTCGCACAGTTCTGGAGGCCGGGAAGTTCAAAGTAAAGTGCCAGCAGTTTGGGCCCCCGGTGAAGGCCCGCTCTGTCTTCTCGGGGTGTCCTCACAGGACAGCGAGGGGAAGCAAGCCTCCTTGAAGCCTAATTGCTCCCTCAGGCTCCATCTCCGAGGACTTTCACGCCAGGGGTTAGGGGCTTCAACATAGGAATTTTGAGGGACGTTCAGTCTGTAACACCCGCTTTCGTGTTTCTCGCCGTGTTGTCTGCAGTGGGTTGTGTGGAGTAAATCCTGGGACACACACTCCCCAGCGAGCTTTGGAATCAGACCCCCGGAGTCGGGAGCCAGGCCACGTGCTTTCCCTCCCGGCTCCACTTCCTAGCTGGAGGCCTTTGGATGAGTTTCTCCAGCTCCTCTTATCTTTTTTTTTTTTTAACTTTTTAAAGATTTTATTTATTTGAGAGAGAGAGAGAGTATGAGAGAGGAGAGGGTCAGAGAGAGAAGCAGACTCCCCACCGAGCAGGGAGCCCCATACAGGACTCGATCCTGAGACTCCAGGATCATGACCCGAGCTAAGGGTAGTCGCTTAGCCAACTGAGCCACCAAGGCACTCAATATTATCTTTTTTTAAGATTTTTTTTTTTGAAAGTGAGACACAGAGAGAAAGGGAACACAAGCAGGGGGAGTGGGAGAGGGAGAACAGACACCCTGCGGAGCAGGGAGCCCCGATATGGGACTCGATCCCTGAACCCTGAGATCAAGACCCCAGCCCACGGCAGATGCTTAACGGACTGAGCCACCCTGGCCCCCCAATTAATAAACATAACTAATAATGAAGAATGGTTTTTATGAGACAATATTTGATTTCAGCTTAGGTTGAATGCTGGATTTCACAGTTGAGTCCGGGTCAAGCCTCTACTTTAGGTCCCGGGCTCCCAGAGGGCAGTGCTGTGCTGGAGAAACAAGAGGGGCCACCGCAGCGTGCCAGGCATCTCAAGTGGAGGGCAGGGAGACGGGGCCACGGATCCTGCGGCCAAGGCTCGGTGCCAGCCGCCACAGCCCTGGCAGGAAACGGAACTGTGAGTCTGCAAAGGACAGGCCGCTGGCACCACGGGGGCAGCGGGCCTGCCCATCACCCCCCGCCCCACCCCAGCCCTGTACAGACTCGTGGGTCTCGTTGTAAATAACAGGGCCGTTCACGCGTCTTTGATCCGGGGGCAGCAGTCACCTGCCGTAGGTACCTGACCCGATCGCCCGAGAACAGGGAAACTCCCACGCAAATGTTCCCTCGGAGTCTCAGGGGTGTAAGGGACCCTTTCCGTAACAAGGGACTCGCGCCAGCCAGGAAACCCAGTGCTCCAAACCTGTTCAACGTTTTTGCTGCCGAAGAGAAAGCTGCAGAACATTTTTCTCTCAAAAGAAAACAGGCCACCGAATGAATACGAGATGGGGGGATTCTGGGAGGAAAATCAAGAGAGGGAAGGGATGTCTTTTTTCTTTTTTTAAAAGAGTTTATAAATAATCTGAGAGAGAGAGAGACAGAGTGCACTAGTGGGAGGGAGGGGCAGATGGAGAGAGACAAGCAGATACCCTGCTGAGCAGGGAGCCTGACCCCTGGGCTCCGGGCGCCTGCTGGATCCCAGGACACTGAGATCGTGCTGTGAGCTGAAGTCAGATGCTTAACCCACTGAGCCATCCAGGCACCTCGAGGGAAGGGATGTCTTAAGAAAATGTACATGATGCTGAATTTAAATTGAGAGGATAGTGAACTTGAATATGTTTTTAAAAATCTACCCCAAGAGAGAAACAGAAGGCAAGCTGATTTTTAAAAGCCAACCAAGAGAAAATTTTACAATCTAAAACAGAGATTCTTTGTTGGAGATCCTGGGAGCACTCAAGGAATTGTGGAGTCATGCTCTTCCCAGGAAAGAACTTAAAAAGTCAGAGTGATGGTCTGAGGCAAGTACTTCTTTGGAGCTCACAATCCATCTCTCATTGCCTGACATCATCCGTGCCTCCCCTGCCCCCAACCATTAGTATTTTACTGAAATCTCACCGGCTGCACAGAGCTGATCTTCAGATCCTCGTTACTTAAATATTCCTTAAGTAGAATCAGAGTAGAAAATGTTCCAGGGGTGCCTGGGTGGCTCAGTGGGTTAAAGCCTCTGCCTTCGGCTCAGGTCATGATCCCAGGGTCCTGGGATCAAGCTCCACATCGGGCTCTCTGCTCAGCGGGGAGCCTGCTTCCTCCTCTCTCTCTCTGCCTACTGTGATCTCTCTCTGCCAAATAAATAAATAAAATCTTAAAAAAAAAAAAAAAGAAAGAAAGAAAATGTTCCAAAGAGAATTTAAGCTTCTTTGGTATGTATATGGGTGGTACATTTTTTTCCCTTTATTAAAAAAAAAAAAAAAAAAATCAGTTGTAGTAAAAAAAGCATGTAAAATTTAAAAATTACCATTTTAGTCATGTTTAAGTGTACAGCTCAGTGGTGCTGAGTATTCATGCCATTGTGCAACCCAGCTCTACAACTTTTTTTTATCTTGCAAAACTGAAACTCTGTACTCGTTACACCCTCACTCCCCACTCCCCCTTTCCCCAGCTGTGGCAACCACCATTAACCATCTGTCGGTCTCTATGAATTCGACCACTCTAGGGACCCCATACAAGTAGAATCACACTACATCTGCTCTTTCGTGTGTGGCTTCTTTCACTGAGCATAATGTCCTCAAGGTTTATCTGTTCATCTATTTCCTTCCTTCTAAAAGCTGAAAAATATTCCATTGTATGAACACACGTCCCTTTGTTTACCCATTCATTGCTCAATGGACTAGGTAGAGCATTTTATTTAACAAGTTCATGAAAATGTGTGGTGTCCTAAAAAGTCCTAAAAAGGCTTCACAAATCACCATCAGTAGCAATTACTACAGCAGCAGGAGCCCCACGGTGACCATGCACCCTGGAAGGCCCTGACAAGCACGCCTGAAACCTGCAGGAAATTTGACATTAGTAAAAAGTTTCCCCATACCAAATATCTCCTCACCCACCTACCATTCATTCATTCATTGTTACTGACTGCCTATTATGTGCCAGGCACTGTTCTAGGACTTGAGGATACACTGGTGAACAAAACTCATGAGATCCCCATTCTCATGGAGTCTACATTCTAGGGGGATGGGGAGACACAATAAACGAATAAATGAAAAAGGTACTTGAGGCAATAAGTATAAGTGTGGAGGTGATAGCACAATGCGTAGTGAGTGAGGGGGTGGGGGTTTGCTGCTTAAGAATGGAAGGTTGCAGAAGGACTCTGTGAGGAACAACCTGAATGGCTCAGAGGGGTTACTGTGCAATGAGCAAGGACAGCATGCCTTGAAGAGGGAACAACAAACGCAAAGACCCTAATGTGGTGTATTTGAGGCCAGTGCAGCTGGGGTTCGGGGAGCGAGGGAGGAGGGGGGAATAACAGGGGCCAGTTCAGGTACAGTTTGTAGCCAAGTACAAAAGGATGCATAATTGATGTGTGGAGGAAGTGAAAGGAGGGGCTCTTTGACAGGTGGAGGAAGTATGTTCTGAGGGAAAGCATTGTGTGTTCTGGAACAGGAGTAATTGCTGTGAATGGGGTCAAGGTTGAACAATGGTCAGTGAAAGACAAACTGCTGGATAGTTGGGTTGGGACAACTGTAGCAAGATAAGGAAGGGATTTGAACTTTATCCAGCTCAAGACTAGGAACGATTAGAGATTTTTAATTAAAGGAGTGATCCTATTTTTGTTTTAAAAGTGAACTTGCAGGGGCGCCTGGGTGGCTCAGTGGGTTAAAGCCTCTGCCTCCGGCTCAGGTCATGATCCTAGGGTCCTGGGATCAAGCCCCGCATCGGGCTCTCTGCTCAGCAGGGACCCTGCTTCCCTTCCTCTCTCTCTGCCTGCCTTTCTGTCTACTTGTGCTCTCTGTCAAATAAATAAATAAAATCTTAAAAAAAAAAAAAGTGAACTTACAACCAGGATGGATTAGAACAGAAGATAAACATCATCCTGCCAGGGAACCAGAAGAACCAACCTAAGCCAAGAGATAAGATGAAGTGGAGAGGAGGTGGCATGTGAGACAGATCCTATCAAGGGCAGATTTACTTTGTCTTCTTGAGGAATTGACGCTTTATCCTTATAAAATGACCCTAATCATCGCTAGTAATTCCCTTTGTCTGGAAACCTTCTTGGTCTGAAATCAATACAGCTATCTTAGCTTTCTTATGATTAGTGTTTGCATGGATTTTCCCCCATATTTATACTTTCAACTTGTCTGTGTATTTATATGTAAAGTGCATCTCTCATAAACAACATATGATTGGGTCTTATTCTTTTTAAAATCCAGTCTAATAACCTCTGCCTTTAATTGAAATGCTTGGTCCATTTACATTTAATGTAATCACTGATATGGTGCCGTGTAAGTGTACGTCTTGCTGGAGTTTTCTTGATTTCTTCTGTTTCTTGTTCTTCCTTTCCTATCTCCTTTTTGGTTAATTGAATAGATTTTAGTAGTCTATTCTAATGGCTCTACTGGCTTTTTAGCTATACCTTTTTTTCAACACTTATTCTAGGAATTAAAGTACACATCCTTAACTTATTACAGTATACTTTTAATTTCTATCACCTAATGTAAGAATATTTATTTATCTATTTATTTATTTAGTGCAAATGGGAGGGGGGAGAGAGAGAGAATCTCAAGAAGACTTCCGGCTGAATGTGGAGCCCAAAGCTGGTTTTGATCCCATAACCTGAGCAAAATCAAGAGTAGGACACTTAATCAACTGAGCCACCCAGGCGCCTGTCACCAAATATAAGAACTCTATAAGAATAATCTCTCCCCACTGCATCCTTTGTGCTATAGTATTTTTCTTCTGCACAAATTATAAAGCATAGATTTACATGGTACTTACCAAATTTCAGAGATGAAGAAAAAGGAGAAGTTTAGCTCAACTCTTAGGTTCCTGACTTGTGCCATTGTCTGCAATTCATCTAGGAAAAAGTGCTTTAAAAAATCATCACTCTGACAGTATAAATGAGATCACAATTACAGTAATATTTCAAATCTCAATATTCTGCTTCCCACCTGCTGGATTATGGAGAGTCTTGTCTTTTGGAAGTTCCCTCTGCTCCTGTCTGAGAAACCCCAGGGAGCATTTTCTTTCTCTAAAAATTTGCCCTGATGCTCATAGTATGGGCCAGCTTAAGAGCATGTTTTAGTTCAGGGAGATGCATATTTTCCAGTGCATTCTAGTCAGTAAAAGTGGTCTCTCAACAAAGAGCTCATGCTCTTGCACACACACTCTCTCAAATAAATAAATAAGATTTTAAAGAATGTATCTTCATATAGAGGCAAACAAAAGGCTGCTGTAAAAAGGGGTGGTTATGGAAACTGCTTGGAATTACAAGAAAATGCACGTGTTCAAATACACCTGGATATAGAAATTGGGAAAACATTTAAAGAATGGTTATCAAGAAAACCAACAAAGTAAACAAAGAGGATTCTTGAAGTATGGCAACTAAAGGAGAGAGAGAAATAGAGGGGGGACTAGAGGATTTCCATTTCCAGTTCACATGTAAAGAGCCTGGAAGTCACCACTCCTCCTAACAAGGAAAAAGCTGAACACACTGAAAAATCAACACTTTTTCTTGGCTCCATAAGAGACGGGAGTACACAGGGCAAATCCTATGTCTTCCAAGACTGGAGAGACTAGCAGGCCAACGCAGGGAGTGCCAGCTTCCTGGAACACACACTTAAGAAGCAGAAACCACTTCAGGAACCAGTTCTGAGGCATGAAAATCAGAAATTTAACTGAGGACTTGCTGGAGGCTCAGTGCAGACAAGTCTGAGAGTTGAAAACTCCAGGGGAACCCACTCATGACAGGGCCCCTGCAGTTTTGTGAGATTTACTTCCAGGATCTTAACCACATTCCCACAGTAAATGTTGGAGAAAAATCCCCTCTTGCTTCCAGTACAGAGAGGGGGAAAGAAGAAGCCATTTTGAAATACATCAGAACACTTAGTCCTTCTCCTTCCTCTTCTCCTTCCTCCTCCTCTTCTTCTCCTTCTTTTTTAAAGATTTTATTCATTTGTCAGAGAGAAAGAAAGAGAGAGCAAGCATGGGGAGCAGCAAGCAGAGGGAGAAGCAGACTCTCCACTGAGCAGGGAGCCCGATGCGGAACTCAATCCACGGACCCTAGGATCATGAACTGAACTGAAGGCAGACACTTAACCGACTGAGCCACCCAGGCGCCCAACACTTAGTTTTTCTTAACAAAGCCTGCGCTCAGTGGAAACTAGTTGACCAGAGCCTACCCCACTGGGGCATTATCAGAAAGGGAAATAGAGTGAACTATGTATTATGGTAAGATATGGAAGGCCATATGTGGGCATACTTACAGACAGAAGAGAAAGAACATTCTCTTCTGTCTGCCTATATTTTTAATTCTCCCACAAATCCTCTGTAAGAAATACTAATCATGTTTACCAGAACACGATGTGACCTTCACACATTCTTTAAAAGCCTCCATTTGTTTATCTGCGTAAATCCCTGTTGAATATTATTACATCAGATATTCTCACCAATTTCAAGGTGCCAAAAATATAAAATCAGATTTTCTGGATCCATTTCTCTAGAAACTTAGCACAACCCATGAATTTGAAAAAGCAGGCATTGTTATAGCCATGTGGTTTATTCCCAGCTTCGATGCATAGAAATCTAAACAAGGGATATCTTGTGATGAGTGCTGTGAGGTCTTCTGATCGTTGACTGACTCACTTTCTTCAGTGCACTGTCATCAGCTCGCATTAGTATAAATACTGTGGTCTTTGGAAGTTGATTTTGGTTCCAGCCTGGGCCAGTGTCCTCTTTGTGGCTTATCTGAAGGATATTTTTGGCACTTAGAGAGAAACCAAGATGGCGGTTGTCAGCAAGAGAAGCAGATACCATTCAAAAGCTCTCAACTGTTTGTAGATTACAGCTACAACACATTTAACACGCTAATGAGGGAGTGGGCAAAGCACATCTTTGCAAAGTGAGGTTGACCGGTACGAATGCTTGAGTTAAATATAATCGACACATCTGTGACTTCACTTGTGGCCAGCCCCATCTTTCAAGGCACCGTCTTAAAAAGGGGATGAGTTCATCCTTGGCAGGGAAGGCACAGGGAATTCGGCCTCACTGCCTAGAGTTTCAAAGGATGTTCTCCCCTGCTAGCCAGCCCAAGGGGTCTCTGTAGCTGCTGGTGTGGGTGTGTGTGCGCACACACGCACACGTAGAGTCTACAAAATGTTAGGATAATCTCTGTCCTTCTCCCCAAGTCCCTCATGCCACATTAACCTCCCTTTCCTAACACACAAGAACTATGATAGAGTTTTCTTCAGAAGGGTCAGGCAGATCTCAAAAGAGCAAACCCACTCGGTATAGGAAGACTAAAAGGTAGACCTTCATCCTTGAAAACTCAGGCATCTGGAAGGAAGGTGTCCTCTTCATGGATGTTTCCCTCTCCCACCCAATCTTTCTTGCGTTATTCTCACTGTTCATCTTATCTCTGAAATCTCGAGTTTTACATCCCATCTGCTGCTTCTTTCCTCAAGAGACTCCACTCCCTCTGCCTCCTGGGGAACTTCTGCCTTCTCAGCCCCACTTGGTGTCTGAAAAACCCCAACGTTTCAAGCTTCAGCCCTTGGTTAATAGCGGCTCTTCTTGCTCAGTAAAGAGGAATATGGACCTGGTCCTGTCGGCAAAGACAAGGGTCAGTGGGCCAAGACCAGTGCACTCTCCCAGTAGCTGATTTCTTTCCTGTTTTATCCAGGAACAAGAATGTCTTGCTAACATGAACACTTTTATCTTTTCCAAAACAAGGAAACACCAGTTTCTTACGAGCTGGGCAGGGAATCTCACATTTCCTTGGCACAGTAAACTGCCTCACTATGATATACTCCCAGGTTCACCATCTCTCCACACCCAGGAGCACTGGTGCCCAGACCACCCAATGCCAAGCATCATTATGGGAAGAGATGGTCATCTGTCTCATCTTGATGAAAGGCATGGGCTAGGCTCCACCAATCTCGTAAGAAGATCACTGGAGGGATGCCTCAATGGTTCAGTTGGTTAAGCGTCTGACTCTTGATTTCAGCTTGGGTCTTGATCTCAGGGCTGTGAGTTCAAGTCCCATGTTGGGCTCCACGCTGAGCATGGAGCCTACTTTAAAAAAAAAAAAAAGGAGAAGCTCACTGGAGAAACCAGGTCAAATCTCCTCTCCCCACAAAAGGGAGGTGAGGGGAAAGGGAGGGTTTCTATGCCACAAACTCAGCACCCCCCCGAAGGTGACATCCGTTTTCTCTCCCAGCTGTCCTCTCATACGGATGTGTAGAGTCGAGTCAGGGGCCAGAGAGCTCTTGAAATGGAGTTTTCCAGCAGGGTGTGGAAGATGGGGCAGGTCTGTCCAGACAGTGGCGAGTACTCTACTCCTTATTTTCTCCCATGGGCCCCGGACCTGATGCCATCCTGTCACGTGTACTCGCAAACCTCAGCACAGTGTTAGTTACCCCAGTGAGCACTACTGTCCATGCGCATTAAAAACACATGTATGGGGGGCGCCTGGGTGGCTCAGTGGGTTGGGGCCTCTGCCTTCGGCTCAGGTCATGATCCCAGGGTCCTGGGATCAAGCTCCACATCGGACTCTCTGCTCAGCGGGGAGCCTGCTTCCCCCTTCCCCTCTGTCTGCCTCTCTGCCTACTTGTGATCTCTCTCTGTCAAATAAACAAATAAAATCTTAAAAAAATAAAATAAAGTAAAATAAAAAAACCTTTCTCAAACAAAACAAAAAACCATGTAGGGAGATGTGTTTGCCTTTGAAAACACCCAAGTCTCTCCATTAGGAAAAAATGCTCCATCAAGCCAGATGTGAATCTTAGCTATTATCCTAATTTCTGGCCACCTTCCGTGGATGAATGTTTATGAGTTGAGGGAAGGCTAGGGTTGGGGCTCACGTTAAATTCCACCCCCTTTATTCCCACATCCTTTTCTACGTCAGTCAGGAGTGTGGTGCAGGGAGGTGTGTAGTCTCACGAGGGAATGAACCAGGGTTTGAACCCAGAGCAGCCGTTAAGAAGGTCTGACTCTGCATTTGGCATTTGAACCTCCGAGTTTCAGCGTCCTTGTTGGCAATTACCCTTAGTTTCTTAGAGATAAACCTATTCCACAGAGAGGTTGTGAGAATGACTTAAATGATGTGTGTCAAGCATCTGGCACACCCAGAACTACAAATGTGCAGCCTCGTCCCCACTTCCTAGCCCCCGACGTGTTTCATATTACTCCTGTGAAGCTGCTGGCCCGAAGCCACCATTAACGTGCTTGTGGCTACGTCCAGCCTTACTGCCACTCTCAACCTCTTCTCTGCGTCAGGACCACTGATGAAGCGATCGCCATGAAACATGTCATCTTTGTCTTTCCAACCCTGACAATGCAATGCCACACAATTAAGCCAAGTGCGTATTACAGTCCGTATTGTATGCCTCCTGCATCGTATGCAATCCCCACACTCAAGCTACCTTCCCCAGCTACAAGGAAAATCAAGTCGAGGACAAATAATTATGCAAACACATTTCCAACATCAACTAAGTGCCAGGGAAAGGAGACACAAGGCCAAAGAGGACATGGTTCCCGCCGTGTAATAAGAAATGCTGACGCGTACCCGACTGTATGACAGCACAGTGATTGAAATGTACACAAATGCAGAAGCAGGGAGCCCAGAGAGGGGTCGGGGACAGACCCCTGGATCCATCTGGTGTCATGGACAATTTCTTTTGAGAGGCGATTCTGAGCCGTATTCAGAATGAGTAGGAATGAACAAAATCATGAAGTAGGTGCAGAGCTTAGGGGAGTCTGGTGGAGTTCCAGGCTAAGGCACAGGCCGTGCAAATGCACTGGGGTGCAGCACAGGGCGGCAAAGCTGACTTCCAAAGAGCAGGACTGAAGGGTGGCTGTGTGGGAGCTGAGAGTGTTGTGGTACGGAGTCGACCACCCCTCAATTAGACAGAGAACACTCTCGATGATGCAAGTCACACAGCGAGGTTTATTTCCAGCTCACTGGGGTCCAAGTATCCGCCCAGCGCAGCGGGTTTCAACAAGGACCCCGAGCACTCAAAGCCAAGGGTTTGTATAGCATGTTCAAGGTGCTTTTCCATAGCTACATACATATCTTGCGCCCCACTTTGACAGTTTAACTTTGTTTAACCTTTTGCCACCCCGGTGTCACCCTGATGCCATCCTGGTGGTTAAGTGAGATTTAGGTTTAAAAGAAATTTAACTTTATTTACATTTCCCTCCGCCTCAGCCTCCTTCAGTTTTATGGTGGGGAGGGCGACCTTAGGCCTTGAGGAACTGAGCCATTTGTCTCTGGAAATTGGGCCATTGAAGTGATAGCCTTTTTGTTGTAAATCACCAGGACATTTGCAAACCAAGGGAGACTCCTGTCTTGCAGGATTGTGATCTCTGCAAGTTAACTATTTGTTTTTCTTTAACATCTGGTACCTGTGGCACCATGGCCTAACTGCCCTGGTGGTATATGATTAAGTTGTTTCTTAGGTTTCAGCTAGTTTCTCTTATCTCAAGTCCCGTACACCGTGTGGCCTGGTTAGGGACACTCAGTGAAATGGCTTCCCCGCCTTCAGGATGGCCCCTCTGATGCTAACCCACTCTTACAAGAGAAATACTGAGACTGGAGGAGTGAACAAGCCTGTTTCATGAGGTTTTGAGGACCGATATGAGGAACTTAAACTTTATTGTGAAAAATTCTAGAAAACTTTTGAAGGAATGGGGAAATGACATGATCGGATTTGGGCTTTCTAAATGTGACCCCACTATGGAGCAGAGGTTGGAGGGCAGGCAGGCTAAAGGCCCAGACCCCAGATAGGTAGGAAGTTTCTGTGGGACTCCAGAGAAAAAGGGGTAAGAACCTGATGTAAAGCAGCGGCAGTCGAAATGGGGAACAGGTGCTAACGACAGTAAATCGACAGATTAGATGTGGACAGTGAGGGAAAGAGAAAAAACAAAGATGATACCAAAGTTTTTATTTGGGCTAATTACTTAGAGGATGATAAACAAGTTTGGAGTGCAGGAGAAGAGGCAAGGGTTGGGGGAGAGACCACGAAGTCCATACTGGATGGGCTAGGTCTGTCCAATGGTGGCAAGTATATGAAGGTCTGCCACACCATGTGGCCAGTCAAATCTGGACATGTACACCCTACAGGAAGCAGGCTGGGGGGACACAGCTGACAGTCTTGCGTGAAAATTGAGTGTAATGAGATCATGTCTACCTCAAGCCGGAGGGGACCAGCAGGGGTATCTGTAGGCGGGGCCAGAATTCTTTAGGAATTGTTCAGAATCTGCTCCAAAGACATATGAACCAAGGGGTCAAGCCGCAGAGCAAAACCACAGTAATTTTAGTTTCATAAAAACATTAGGAATAAGGCAGACTATTACCATATGTTTAAAGAACTCTTAATTCAACCCTCCTATAATACACAGCTCTAAGCGACTCGACCCTCACCTGAAGATATAAAGTAAGTGGTTCCATGCTTGTGCAGCCACGGCGCTCTCCTGTTGCTTCCTAGGTCCTGGCCGTATCTTTCTGGAAAGTCGTTGTGGGTTTTCAGGTTGGGGGACAGGGCGTCTGAGCAGTAGCGTCTGCCATTTCTGGGGTGTAAAAGCTCCCAGTTGGGCACGCTGCAAACTCCCCATAGACATGTTGTGAATGGCCTCTCAAAACCCCTAAAATTTTAGCAACGGGAAAGCCTTTGCAGTGGGCTTCAGCTCACAGCCGCCGAAATGGAGACAAGTCACCTTGAATGTGGTGGCTTTCCTGCCACTTCCTCTGGGGGTGGAGGGGGGGAGCTGGGACGAAAATGGATGGTCTGGCTTACAAGTGACGGCATCTCTCAACAGAAGAGGTTTGGAAATTCCTACTTTTCAGTTTGGCTTCTGCCTATCTTCCCCTTCCCTGCCAACACAGCCTCCTTGAGAAGCCTTCTGGGGTCATCCTGTCTCTGAGCATGTGTGCGAATTCCTTCCTCACTTTGCCTTTTGGCAGAACTTCCTATTTTGCTCCAAGAGTCTAATTCTTTGTGCTATCCTCGATTAGAGAATGTTTGTTCCCCGTTTTCCCAGGTTGGTAGTAAACCTTTTAAGGGTAAGGATCTTATCTCTAGGGGTACCACTCAGTGGGTTAAAGCCTCTGCTTTCAGCTCAGGTCATGGTCTCAGGGTCCTGGGATCGAGTCCCACATCGGGCTCTCTGCTCAGCAGGGAGCCTGCTTCCCCCCCTCTCTCTCAGCCTGCCTCTCTGACTACTTGTGATCTGTCAAATAAATAAAGAAAAATATTGAAAAAAAAAAAAGATCTTATCTCTACACACAACTGATTCTGGAACATTTGATTGACTTTTTATTTGTTAAGCCCTTTCCTGCTTTGCCCTGTCCTAATCTTTACTACGCCCTGCATTTAGAATATTATTTTTGTGGCTTAATAATAATAACAATATGTGTGAGAACGTATACATATTATCTGTGATAGGTTATGAAAATTCAACTATGTTTATAGTAACCTAAAAAGTCTTTACCCAGTCAAGAAATCTTTCAATATTGATAAATTCATAAATTATGCGGCTAGGAAATTTACGTGATAAGATACGCAAGTGTGTTGGAGATGAACCTCTGTGACCGACTTCCCTGCTCTCGGAGGCAAGTTATTCAAACCTCAGGCCTTCAAGTATAAAACAAGGGTAGTAAGAAAGTTTTCAGGACATTGGAAAGGCCATGTCAGCCAAAAAACTTAAAGCAGTCAAACTCTAAAATAAAAATACCCTATGAATGTGACGTATTTGTCAAGCCTAAGAATTTTTTAGAAAATAAAGCATTTTGCACTGCACGGTTCACTTTTTAAAGCTCTAAGATTCTTGGAACATCTACAAAATTTAGCATTTGACAACCAGTTTTGCAAGAACCTTGTCCAATCTTTTCATACATCCGAAAGTCAGTCAGCTGTAAAAACCAAAAACAGCTTTAAGTAAAATAAGATACTACAAATACGGATTAGTATCATTTGTCCAAGCTACTGGGGGATTTTCTTGAGGTAAAAAGAGCAAAACCTACAACAGAGGGACAGAGAACAAAAAGGAAAGAAAAAAAGACGCCTGAAACAAGACTTAGGTCTTTCAAACCTACGTCTGTTTATTAACAGAAACAAGTGTTGAGAAACTTGTGTCATCTGAAGGGAACTGGCTTCCCAGAGAAGCATTCTTTTGTGTAGGAGTTTTCTGCAGGAGGCCTGGGTGAGAAGAAGAGCTGAGGATTCCTCTCCGTGGTGTTCAGACCCAGGCCAGGGGTACAAAGAGGAAAAGCCATTTAATGTAAAGATTCTCTCCCTCCCTCCCTCTCTTCCTTTCTTCTTGCTCTCTTGTAAATGGGAGCAATGTGCTGGGTCAACCCATCACAAGGTCTGGAGGAAGAGAGATGGGTGAACCAAGGTCTGGTGAATGTTTTCACTTCCTTTGAGGTAGGCGATTTCATCCAAGGACAGTCACTTAATTTTTACCGCACAGATTGCTGTCCTGGAAATATCCCCTGAGCCCAGGGCAGCAACAGCCCTGTGCCATCCACTCCCAGACACCTGGTGCCATCTTCTCTCTGCCACCTGTGATTTCAGGTGAGCTGGGAGGTGGTGTCCCTACACCTGGGTTTCATGTCCTTACAGGCTTACTTGGGAGAATGGGCTGAACCACAACGCAAAAACTTTAGCTCCCTGCCCATCAAGGTTTTTACCAATGCCTCCTTCTCACTCAAGAAATCTTTTATTAACTTGAATTTGGAATTTTTCTGTCATTTGGAATGTCTGTCAATTTGGAATTTTTCTTCAGTAGAAAGGCCCTTATAATCCAAAGTCAAGAGCTTCTACATTGTTCATTACTCAATAAGCATTTGCCTACCTGCTATTTGCCAGGCACTGTGCTAGGCAGTGGGCACATAGCGGAGGGGAATGAGAAATTTACATTTTACGTAACAAAAAGCAGGATTTGCTTATTTTCTAAGTAATACAAAGGCTAGAAATCCTTTCACTGAAGGAGTTAGAGCTATAAACTCATTCCAGTTCATACCATACCCCTTCCAGCTCTTTCTTCCTCTGTGCCCTCCCTAGCCAATACCCTGTCTCTTTCTTGGCCTTCTGAATTTTAAAAACAGTGCATATGAGGGGGTTTTTTTACCCCCGAAGTAAGGAAATTAAAACAAAATTTTAAATATAGAAAACCTAAGAAAAGAAAAGGGCTTTGAAAAAGAGAACTCTTGTGTGTGAATGAAGCTCTTACCACTAACTCATAAATTTTTTTTTTAATTTTTAAAAATTTATTTAAGTAATCTCTGCACCCAGTGTGGGGCTCGAACTCACAACCCTGAGGTCAAGAGTCACATGTTCTTCTGACTGAACCAGTCAGGCACCACAGCTCATAAATACTTTTTAAAAGCTTACTGCACTGTGAGGAATCAGGCTGAGGTTGAGATAGACCATCCCTCACAGACCTGACTTTCTGGTCTCTGTCCATACGGTTTACAGACAAACAAAACAACAAATATACAAACAAATACACACTATTACCGCTTTTCTCGGGTGCCAGACAGGGAACAAGCATGCATGTGTGACACACAACAACACCCTAGAACCTGGACCAAGCTCAGGTCCGCTGACAGGAGCTGACTGTTGATCTCAGGATTTCTGCCAGCTCCAGGACTCATGCTGGCAGCTGAAAGGAAAAAGGAAAGTCGTCCTCTTCACACCACAGAAATGAGCAAACACTAGCAGTCAGGGATTCCCTCACTTCCCTCAAGAGCCAGTGGTTGAACATCTTGCTGTTGATCATGGAGTAGAGGAACTGGGCGATAACATTTAATTGGAAACCTGAAGTTTGAGAAGAGTCCAGTTAAACCCTTCAGACCAAGGTTCAAGAAGTACAAAGGCAGTAAATAGGGAAGCTGAAGGGTCTTCTATGACTTGTCAGCGGGTGGGGGAGCTAGAGACGATTGAGTGATGGGGGGCCCAGGCCACGAGGTGCCACGGATCACGTGATCCCGGCCTTGGTAATTCAAGGCAAAGCATGTGGGTGTTCTTTCAAGAGAACTAGAAAACCACTGAAGGGTTTCGGGCAGTCAAGGGGCGTGTGTGACATGATGAGTTTTACATCAGAAGCTGACTCGGGCCACACGGCAAGCGTGGAGGCTATTCCAGTGTCTGAGGTGTGAAGTGCATCACGTGGACTCATGCAGGGGAGGCACCGAGACGAGGGGAGCAGACAGCAGGAGACAGACTGTGGAGGAAGAGCGACAACTTGTACCCATTACAGCACTTTTCGAGAAAGGAAAGGGCCATGCACCAGAGCAGAATGACCACTTTTTGTGGCAGGAACGTGAGTCTCTCCATTGCGTGAAATGAGGCTATGAGTCACCATCCCTGAGGAAGAGAAGCCTGGAGGACTGCAGAAGCCTTGGGTTCCCCTCAGAGCTTGTCTTCTCTGCTGTGTCAACCAGACCCGTCCTTTGGATTGGAGGCACCCGAGCAGAGGGGGTCCCCGTGTGACTCCTCTGAAGCCAGCTTGCAGGGCACCACGTGGAAGGGACAGGACCACCCGCTGAAGCCCTGGGCCTCAGCCGCTTCAGAACAGAAGTCCTTTCTAGTCCTCCACTGAACTTGTGCCCATTTGGCTCCCAGTTAAAAGTCTACGTTCCTTTCAATTTTCTGAGAGAAACTCAGTTCTTTTCTTTCTTTTCTTTGAAATGTAGGCACTGACAAGGTGCTCTCAAATCCCCACAGTGAGGAGACTTACTTGCAAAACGGATATTGAGTTCTTTGCGCCAATAACCGAAGTGATTTATTTGGCAATTTAATTCTTGTGGTCCTTAATGGCCATAATGCAGACGACCATGGGTCCTATATGGTATTTGACCCATTTTTAAATATTCAGCTCAACGGAAGAAAAACAGGTCAAGGAGAGCCTGGAGTTAGTTGTTTTTTTGTTGTTTGTTTTGGGTGAGGAGGGTTTGGCAGGGTGTTTGGGGGAAGATTCTGAAGTGGTGTTTTTATAAGGCTCTTCTTTTCAGGAATACTAAGGAGTTTTCTGACAGTCAGATCAGTGCATTCTTATAAACTATGGGAATAAGTTTGTAAGATGACAGATGGTAACTACCCTTAACATGGTAAACACATTGTCGTGTGTAGAGTTATCAAATCACTATGTTGTACACCTGAAATTAATATAATATTGTACGCCAACTTCACTTCCCATTAAAAATGAAGAAAACAGAACTATTGGATGGGAAGGAACATGGCAGGCATCCCAAGCTGGCCTGTTTTTAAAAGTTTTTAAAAAAATGAAGATGTTTTATAATTTCAAAATAATACGGGTCAAACTATCCAAATAAAGAATTGTTGTAAATGTATACCAACTAAGCAGTAGGAAAGTTCGAGAACCTCACAGGGATAGGATATTTGTGTTTCAGGCAGGGTGTGAGACATGATATTAATATAGTATCATGTGTTACAATAATATAGTATATTATATACTAGATATATATGTACACAATAATATAGTATATACAATAATATAATATAGTATTCATGTGTTTCAGGCGGGGTGTGAGACATGATATTAATATAGTATCGTCCCAGTCTACACCTTCAGACAGATTAAACAGTATTATATAATGCAGGAAACACTGTGCCAGTCCTCCCCTCTGAGAACTTTAAAGATCATGTAAGGCAGAAAGGATTCACAGGGAAGGAGCAGTAGATCTCAGGTTTGTGTTGCCCAGAGATCTGGATCCAACCCAGAGAGGACCTTCCAGGAAGTGCCTGTGTTTCAAGAGCACATTACTTAGTGAATGCTCTCAAGCTTTCCTTTAAAATCAAAAAACAAACAAACAAACAAAAAACTTCCTCTGAAATCCGAGAGGATAATGTTTTCACTAAAAATATTTACAAGGAAAGGGGAAACTTCAATGATTCCCGGAGAAAACCAATTTCCGAAAACCTTGAAAGCCTCTATTATTAGGGAAAACAGATCCTATACAGAGCTTCTGGTCCCTCTGCCTTCCCAAAGACTTGTTTGGGGTAGGGTGGGGGCAGCAAAACCTGCCCAGCAGGGAACAGAATGACTTTAGATCTTGGTGCATGCACAGAGGGGTGATGGAGGAAGCAATCCTATTCTCTTACAGTCTTCACACTTATATCATGAATCCTGTACTGTATAAATTAAGAAATTAATCAGGACTTACGGTGGGAGGGGAGGTTTCTTCCTGCCAGATACAGGACTAACCACATCCACTAACCACTGGCAATATTTAGGCAGAGTTGCTTGTGCTAAAGCTATTCTCCCATCCTTCCTCCCTCCCTCCCTTCCTTCTTTCCCAGCTTTTTTCTTGTCTTGCAGGGACTTCTGCTGAGCACTTACTCCTATGCTATGCCAGGGGCTGGAGATACAGATGTAAATGAGGGGGCCCTTGCCCTCTGGGGGCTCTTCTCACAACAAACAAATAATAGGAAGGAGATGGGATGAAAACCTACTGACCTTGGGGATCTGGCCGGGGGAGAAGGGGGCAGTGGAAGATTTTACTCATACAGTCCTGGATCTAGACTAACACCCAGAAAAATCAATGAGCTAGGTCCCAAAGCTCTGTCTTAGATCATATCCTTAATTATTTACATGAGCACATTTACCAAACCTGCAATTACTGATTGCAGCCATTAAGGGGGGGGGGATGCTATACATTGAGTGTCTGATTTTCCAATGACTGCTCTGAGACAGAGGAGCCACTCAGCGGAGCCTACGTAACTCAGCTCTACTGATGTCCCCAGAGCTATAGATCTGTCGGCTGATGTTGGTCACCAGAAAAATATTTGGGTTTAGGCTGTGATCTTGTGTCCTATTTCTGACAATAATTAAATAACTCGATCAGGGGTCGAGGCCTTCGAGAGTGCATGACAGCCATCAGTAAAGCCACGTGACCCGGGGAAACCTGGTTAATTTCTCCAGGAGTCCGTTTCCTGGAGAAGGGCTGAGCTGGGGTTGGAGAATGCCACGCATGTCAGGTGCTCAGGGCAGCTCTGGGCCCATCCTGCAAGCTCACTGGAGGGGAGGAGGCCGGGGGAGTTATTTTTCTCTTGCCAAACAAGCAATCTGAAGGTTGGTAGCCCAGGGCTGGTCCAGGGGCTCGAGAAGGCAGAAGCAAGATCTTGGTGACTCTGGGCCTTTCTCTCCTGTCTTGTCGCAGGAGAGTTGTTGCAGCCACTGAACTAGGCTGCTTGCTTTAGGCAGGAACGTCAAAGTCTGGGGTCTGTTAGTTGTGTTTTAAGATGTATTTATTTCAGACTAACATTCTGTTAGTCATGGTCCACTTTATCACACCAGATCTTCATAATCGCCCCGGAGGTGGGGGGGCGGTATTAGCTCCATTTTGCAGATGTGAAAACTGAGGCTAGAGAGGCTAGATTGGTCTGGGGCTGTATGGTAGTGAGGGGCAGAAACAGGCTGCTAAGTCATGCTACCATGCTTCTTGCTCTTGGTTCATCGCTCTCTCCAGAACACCAACCTGCCACGGGGAACAACAGTTTGTTGGAGGCACAGGAATGCATTTTAAGACAGAAAATAAAGGGGTTAACAGAAGGCAGTATCATTAAATGTAAATTAAGATAATGTGCTGTAAAATACTCAGAGGATCTCAAGGTCTAGGTGAGATGGAAAGCCAGGGGAAACGTTAGAGAGTAATGAGAGTCGTGTATGGAAATCCCCTGTGCAAATCAGATATGAAAAGCAGATGAAAATCTAACGTGCAAAGCAAGAGTTGCTCTTATAATTATGAATGTGTTTTCCTTCAAGATGTCGTTTGAGGAATATACCATATGAGTCTGTACATACATGAACAGACATGGCTCAGTTGAGTGTATCCTTGTGCCGTGAGAGATGTTATGCCCCAATAATGAGTCCGTGATTAAAGGAGTGAGACTGATACAAACCGAAGGTCAAGCAAAGCTTTATTTCGCGCCAAGCATCAAGAATCTCACCGAACATTCGAGGCCTCACCTCTTACAAGAGGGCGACCCTTCTCTGTTTCACAGTCTAGCTTTTAAGGGCAAAGGCCATGCGGTTGGGCCTGGCCACGCACAGGTGGCCAATGAGATTGTAACACACACAGGAAACTCCACAGTGATGCTAGGTGACCCATTGAGTTACAATTTACCCCAGTAGACATTTGAACCAGCCTATTACACCTTGATTGGGATTGGGGCCCAAAGGGCGGGGCCCATGCTCCTTGGTAACCAGGGAGACAGTATGCATCCCTCCACTGATCGGTCTCTCCACCTGGCCTGACCCACCCTCCTTTCGGGGCTTTGTTACCTGAAGCTGGTTTCCGGGACTTGTCTCCAAGTAAATCCCCTGGGGGAAGGGGAGCAGGGACAGTTTCTAAATAGGTCCTTACATTCCCCCCTTTTCTTTGAAGACTAGTCAAATCTTTGACTTTTTAGCCAGTTCTATACCCTCCTTTTAACGGCTGCTAGACTGTTTTAATGACTCCAGTGTGATTTACCCAGAAACAGTATTTCTCTCCTAAGGTTATGCAGAGCCCCCCCTCCTCCTTTTATCAGAAACAGTAAGTTAAGCCCCCCCTTTTTTATTCGCAATTGCTTATACCTCCCGCCTATATCTTAACAACAGGGCCAACAATGAATTTCATGAACTCATTGTCTTTTGAGTCTTAGTCTTAGTCCATGATCGGCAGGGTCCATGGGCAGCGGCATCTGCCTCTGGGGGGCGTTCTCGCCCTCGGCTCATTTGACGTGACCTGCGTGAATCCAGGCCCTGATGCCTTTTAATTTTATTGCCGTGGGGGTGGTCAGGATGACAGTAACCGGTCCCGTCCAGCGAGGCTCCAAGCCTCCCACTTGGCGGCAGCGCATCCAAACTAAGTCCCTGGGTTGGCGAGGATGTGGCTCCACCTCCGTCTCCAGCCCAGAGTGGGCAGTCCGGATCCCTGTATGGGCTCTTTTAAGACAGACTGTAATGCCTGCAGTGACTGGAGTATAGACTGAGCAGTCATTTCTGCTATAGCAACCTCTTTCTCTTTTCCCTCTTTCCATTCTAGTTCTTTCCGCATTTACCACCTGACATTGAACACATCTATCAACCCTATCTTGAGCCATACGCCCTAATTTAGAAACCTAGAACTGCTTGCCCATAAGCTCTTTAAACTTGCGTGTCTCCGAATGAGTGCCCTGATGTATTTGGCTTACTAATTTTCTACTATTCCCACTAACTCAGTCAGATTTTTCCTTTCAAATCCTTCAATTTTCTGAAGTTCCCTCTTTTTTTTTTTTTAAGATTTTATCTATTTATTTGACAGAGAGAGAGATCACAAGCAGGCAGAGAGGCAGACAGAGAGAGAGATCACAAGCAGGCAGAGAGGCAGGCAGAGAGAGAGGGAAGCAGGCTCCCTGCTGAGCAGAGAGCCAGACGCGGGGCTCGATCCCAGGACCCTGAGATCACGACCTGAGCCGAGGGCAGAGGCTTAAACCACTGAGCCACCCAGGCGCCCCGAAGTTTCCTCCTTATATCTGACACCGACTGACTGGCAAAAGCAAGATCGTTTACACGAGTTATCGTGCAACTTCTCTGAAGTTTACCTTAAGTTATCTAGCTTTGGTAAACAAACATTTAATAACAATTTAATCTAGAATTTGACACCCATAAAGGCATGTTACTAAAACATAGCTTTTCTCTCCAAAATAACCCTCATTTCCAGAGATAGCCAAATCAGGACTATTTCACTTGAGAAACTAGTCCAGTTTTTAACAAACTTGGCCTATTATTTACATAAGCTCAGCAAGAACAGTGAGAATTCATATAGATCGTTTAGAATCTGCTTTGCTGGAACTTTTTATAAGGAATCTCTAGGTTGAACTTTTAGTAGCCTCTCCGGGCCAGAAGACAAGCCACGTAGTTGCCATCAGACATGCCTGCAGTACCAGTTGACTTGGGCGAATTCTTCTCTCTGAGGCTCTGCACCTACCAAGGAATGACATTCTTTACTCACCTGGTGAGGTTGCTGGGAACTCTGTAAGCAAGGTATCAGGCCAACAGTTCCAAAGGGCTTTACGGCTCCAGGTTTTACAAAGTCAACCTTAGTTCCTTTAAGCTGGTCCTATCTGAGTCTTTTCAAATAGGACGTTCCAGTCAAAGCCTTGGTAAAATAACCAGTGTCCAATGCTGTCCTGTCACAAGGAGAACAGATTCTTTTTTTTTTTTTTTAAGATTTTATTTATTTATTTGACAGAGAGAGATCACAAGTAGGCAGAGAGGCAGGCAGAGAGAGAGGGGGAAGGAGGCTCCCCGTTGAGCAGAGAGCCCGACGTGGGGCTCAATCCCAGGACCCTGGGATCATGACCTGAGCTGAAGGCAGAGGCCTAATGCACTGAGCCACCCAGGTGCCCCAAGGAGAACAGATTCTTATTGAACTTATGCAAATGACTGATTGCCAAGGAAGAAAGAATACTTACTGAGCCCTTTTGGTTTCAGAGGGTTCAGATAGAGAAAAGGTGAATGCCTTGATTCGTTTACAAATGAACACCTTTACATCTCTATAAAAGTTACAGGTAACTTAAGAAAAAGTTTCCCTAGTTTAGAGGAGCAAACATTACAGAACCAGTCATGTTTAAAACATTAAGAGACACAACATTATAACCTTTCAGTTCATCTAGTCCCATGTTACTAATTCTGGTTTAGTCCGAATGTAGCCCTTACTTCTGTAAATCTTTACCCATTTCAGTTCCCAGGATTTTAACATATCAAAGACCTGTATTTGTCCTGAAAGTCTTCCCATATGAATTTCCTTTAAGGCGGAATTCATCTTACAAGAGAAGTAAAACTATTACAAATGACAAAACTCAGAACAGATATGGTTAAATAACAAGTGATGACCCTTATCAAAACATTAAAACTTCAGGAAATGTATAGAACCTCTAGAGTAGCTACCAAATGTAACCCAAGGTTTATCAGTAATTTAGCATATCAAGGAAGCCTTATGAGCCAAAGAGATCTCACTTACAACTCTGGGCAGGCAAGGAGAAAACCATTTACATTTCAATTAACCGAAGAAAACTTTGCTCTTTTAAACAGAGAAAACCAGCTTTTCTATACCAGTCTTTCCTTTTTTTATTTTTAAGCGTGCAGTGTTAAGATTTGAGTTTTCTGGGTTTCCCTCCCATCATGAATGACGTCACAGCCAAAGGGAGGCGGATCTTTCAGATGCTGTCCTGCTCACGTCCCTCGCGGGAACTTAGGAGCGTCTTAGCTAAAGTCTGTCCGTATAAACCCCGAACCAGGCTACTCCATGGAGTAGATGACCGTTATGCCATATGACGCCCCGCGAGACTCAGGGTGCAGCCCACTCAGACTCCATAGCTGAAGCGGTGGAGCCATACAGACCCATTCACACAGTCAGGCACTCTTCTGATTCAAACAGGTTGGACACTTCCCCCCACCGGGTCTCCCCTTCCGTTCTTTAGGAATGGATCTAGCTCCGACAGTGGCCCCAGGCCTGTTTTTCTTTCTTATTCAAACAGAATCAGGCATCTGGTATTTTTCTCTCCTTTTTACCTATTTCCTACTTTTCTACAGAGTTGTTTCCCTTATTTCCATCAGTCTTAATTACACTTAACAGAATTTTGTACTCTTAGAAATACCTTAACTTCTACTGAAGATTAAATATAAGCCAATTATGAGCTGTGACAACAGAATTCTTTAGATGGCAAATTTATCAATCAGTTAAGCACAAAACATGTTTACCAACAGATTTCAAAAGCACAAACCTAGTTCCAGCAACCAGCGCTCTAGCATTTTATCCCATTTGGTTGAAGTTTCAGGTTAGCAAAGACTTTGAAAGCTACTTTAACAACTACCCATTAAAACTTTGAGACAGACAATTAGCCATCAGTTTAGTCATCTCTTTGCTAACAGATTTCAACAGATTTTAACACAGATTTTTTTTACCTTAAGTAAATACTCTGAAGTTTCACATTTACTACTGTTAACTCAAAAGACATGTTTATCCTAATTAACCCAACAAACTTAACTTAGTTCAAATACTGATTTACGTTCCACCTGGGCCCACTCCATTTTAAATGTTTACCTGAGACCCAGGTGGGAAGATCCGGAGTGGGGGGTGTTAGGTCCAGGGGCTGCTCTTCTTGTTTCCCGACAGTGAAGAACAGAACAAAGTGCCACCAGAAGGCAGAGAAAGGGTTCCCAGTTCCAGGGGTCATCAGCTCCAAGAGAGGAGCACACACTTTGATTTCCCACCAGCAAAGGGGAGGGGCTAGGCAGTCTCCGTCGGGCCAGAGAAGGCAAGGAATGTCCCCGAAACAAAGTTGTTTCGGCAGCTGCTTGGGAACATTCCTTAAAGTCTCTGTCTTGAGTTAGACTACCCCCAGTTGGCTCCAGTTATAGCCATTAAGAGTCAGAGTCCCCTTACTCTGTTTGCCCCATTCCTTCAAACACAACAAACAGCACAGCAGACAACAAAAGACAAGACAAAGACAACTGCAGGCCCAGCAGTTCTTACCCAGAACCTGCCACCGGTGGGGACTTTTTGATCTTCTGGCCATCCAGGGGGACTCAAAACCCCTGGCTGCCTAGGGGGACTCGAACCCCCTGACTGCCTAGGGGGACTTGAACCCCCTGACTGTCTAGGGGGACTCAAACCCCCTTGCGATCTATCAATGGAGGGAAGGGACGTCCCTGCATCCTCTCCAGCCCTGGGGAGCATGGCCGCGTCCGGCTTCACCCCGGTGGGCTATACCCGGAGCTCCACCCAGACAGACCAACCGATCACACAGAGCACCTGGAGATCGGCGGATCCCACAGAGTAAAATCTGTGAGATCTTACCTCGAGGCTTTTCCCAGAAATTCTGATGCTGGCTCAGTTCTCATCGTTTAATCCCGGACGAGCCCCCATATGTTATGCCCCAATAATGGGTCCGTGATTAAAGGAGCGAGACTGATACAAACCGAAGGTCAAGCAAAGCTTTATTTCGCGCCAAGCATCAAGAATCTCACCGAACGTTCGAGGCTGCACCTCTTACAAGAGAGGGCGACCCTTCTCTGTTTCACAGTCTAGCTTTTAAGGGCAAAGGCCATGCAGTCGGGCCTGGCCACGCACAGGTGGCCAATGAGATTGTAACACACACAGGAAACTTCACAGTGCTGCTAGATGACCAATTGAGTTACAATTTACCCTAGTAGACATTTGAACCAGCCTATTACACCTTGATTGGGATTGGCACCTAAAGGGCGGGGCCCATGCTCCTTGGTAACCAGGGAGACAGTATGCGTCCCCCCACTGATCGGATGTCTCCACCTGGCCTGACCCACCCTCCTTTCGGGGCTTTGTTACCTGAAGCTGGTTTCCGGGACTTGTCTCCAAGTAAATCCCCTGGGGGAAGGGGAGCAGGGACAGTTTCTTAATAGGTCCCTACAAGAGACACAATAGTTAACAAATTCAGACATGATCCCAGATTAAGCATTCTAGATCAGTAAAAGCTTTAAGCCCATGTAGATCAATTTATGTAAAAATCCTATATTGGGTTTTTCCATGTTGTATATTACATATATGCTATATTTGATATAATTTAAAATTTTAATGTTTAAATACCTATTTTCTATCAAAGGACCCGACAATAACAAAACTCATTTTTGTGTTTTATTTTATTTTATTTTATTTTATTTTCTTTCTTTTCAGTGTTCCAAAATTCATTATTTATGCACCACACCCAGTGCTCCATGGAATACGTGCCCTCCTTAATACCCACCACCAGGCATTTAAAATGGGGTGGGAGGAAGATGAACATCATTGTTAGAAATCATCATAAAAATTAATCTTATTAGAAATTAAAGTTTAATTGAAGCATTTCTTCAATGATAAAAACAACTAGCATGATAGAATTACGGATTTGTAGTCCAAGAGAGCTGCCTGGATCAAAGTCATGGTTCTCTTCTTTGTTTCCTCATCTATAAAGTGGGAACGTATCAAATTTGATACGGTACATAAAGTGCTTAACACAATGCCTGATGTGTAGGGAACATGCAGTATTAGTAAATTTTCTTATTTCAGTAACTGGATTTTAGCTTCTTTTATCTTTATTAAATTGGCAAAAAAAATTCTTTTTTTTTTTTTAATATTTTATTTGAGAGAGAGCGAGCATGCATGCGTGCAAACGCAGGGGGTAGGTACAGAGGGAGAAGCAGCTCCAGCCCAATGCAGGGCTCCAACCCAGGACCCTGGGATCATGACCTGAGCCAAAGGCAGACACTTAACGGACTGAACCACCCAGGCACCCAGCAAAAAAATTTCTAATACCGACATTAGAGTTTTTATTTCAAAGCTTTAAAATTTTTATTAAGGTTAAAATTCCAAAACGTGTACCTTCTTACTCAAACACACAACTACTGAAAGCATGCTAGGCAGAGAAATAATTTCACGGACCTAGCTTATAAAATTAAAGGGCAACATTATTTGTCTAAATTTCAAAATAAAATTATTTTAATGTACAGAAAAGGCTTTAGAATTTAAACTTTGTCGTCCATCTTTTAAAAGTAAGAAACCTAGATTCATTCCCATTATGAACTCTAACACGCTATCCCTGCCTTGGCTGGTTGCATCCCAATGCTTGGCTGTGCTTAAACCCAGTGGGCCGCCATCTTGACCTCGCAGTCGTAGGGTCCCTAAGAAACTTTTCAAACTGAGTGGATGTGAAGATTCAACCAATTTCTATTACTTTATACAATGGAGGGAATTCTGTTCCAGTGACAGTCACATCTCCAGAGATTTCCTTTAATCTCCATAGTAAACGCCAGAACTTTAAGCTTCCCAAACTACAGAAGCATTTAGCTCAAACATGAAAGACTTAATTCCTCAAGAACCAGCAGCTGCACAGTTCCTCTTCTTTTGTAAGACTCCTTCCTCTGTGAAGGAAGGGGCTGGGGGCTACAGGTTAACCTCAGGCCTTTGAAGATTTTGAAAAGCTGTAGGTAAAGTCTTGGAATAATTTTGACCTAGTTTGGGCTTTATGATTCCATACAATTACACACGATTGTGCTACCGTTTTATTTTAGATTTTTAAAAAGTTAATTTATTTTTTGTATCATCCTGATGCCATATTCATACATAACAGGATCCAAAGACATCCACAAACTGCATTTGGTTGATATTCCTCTTAAAGTTTTTTGAACATTTCCCCCACCTTTTTTTAATGGCATTCATTTGTTGAATAAGGCCATTTGTCTTTTAGAACATCCCACATTCTGGATTGTTTTGCCATTCACGTAAATTATACAACCCCCTTGGAATTGGTTCGTGTGTACCATGTGGTATGGAGAGCTATTGTGGTTTTTTCTACGTGGCTATCCTATTGCCCCAGCAGCATTTATTAAAAGATTCGCTATCTAGGGGCGCCTGGGTGGCTCAGAGGGTTAAGCCTCTGCCTTCAGCTCAGGTCTTGATCTCAGGGTCCCGGGATAGAGCCCCGCATCGCATCGGGCTCTCTGCTTGGCGGGGAGCCTGCTTCCCTCTCTCTCTCTGCCTGCCTTTCTGCCTACTTGTGATCTCTGTCTGTCAAATAAATAAATAAAATCTTTTTAAAAAATTAAATTAAATTAAAGATGTTCTATCTAGAATCAAGAATCAATCAGTCTATCTATCCATCCAACCATCCATCTATCCATCTATCTGATGTGTTTTCTGGAGTAGTGTTGTTGGAGTCGGGAGCCGATGGCCAAGAAAGAATTCTTGAGCTGTCTTCGGTCCACAAAGGTGATTTTATTAAAGCACGGGGACAGGACCCATGGGCAGAAAGAGCGGCTGCCCTGGGATTATGTGGAACAACTCAAATTATATACTTTTTATAACTACAAAGTATATACTTTGGGGTTGGGGGGAAGTAAAGACAAGGGGAAGTTCCAAAAGGATTCTCATATGCCAGAGAAGACTCATATGATCTGGAGACCTGGCTATTGGGAAGCTGAGGTAGTTTTTCCCTCTTAGCAAAGCATTAACATTAAGACAGTTGGGAGTGAGTTTCCTGGAGGAACGTTCTACTCTGCCTGCCTCAAATATTTGTCAATGGGCTGCAGGTTATAAGGACATTTAATTTTATCTATGTTTTCTTCTGCCTTTGTTTCCCCCATCATGTCCATCTATCTCTCTCTGTGCAGGACTGTTTTTAGGCTCTGTATTCCTTCCTATTGGACTATTTGTCTAATACCACTCTGTGCTAATTCCTGTGTATTTGTAATGAATATTGTTACCTCGTAGAGTAAGGAGTCCCAGCTTGGGGCTTCTTTAAGAGTATCCTGGCCATTTTGGACTTCTGTGTTACCATATGCATTTTAGAATCACCTTGTCAGGTTCCACGACAACCTGTCAGAATTTTTGTTGGAGATAACATTGAATTTATGAAACAACTGGAAAGAATTGCCATCTTTATAATATTGAATCTTCAAATTAACAAACATGACGTATGAATAAGTATAATCCTCAGACCAAGGAAATGGGGTCTCTGCCATGGACCCCAATTTAAGGTTTTCTGTGGATTGTGCCCCTTTCACATCAATTAGTCTGCTGGGTCAACAGGATAGGTCACTCAAAGCTATCCCTCCCTCTCTAGACTACAACCTGGGTATCAGGATCCTGAAATTCCCTGCCCAAATGGCTTCAAACCCACTTCTAGGACCTGGACAGCCCTTAGGGTGTCCTCCTGAAGCCAGAGAAACCCATCCACATAAGCTCATGAAATTCCCCTCCTGGTGCAACATAAGGTGGAGCCAGGGCTGGAAAGAGCCATGGGATTAGGGAGAAAGAATCTCAATCAGGCTGTGTGCTGAGCATGGAGCCTGACATGGGCCTTGATCTCACAACCCTGAGATCATGACCTGAACTGAAACCTACAGTTGGACACTTAACCAGCTGAGCCACTGAGGCGCCCCCGTTTACTAACTTTTTAGTGGAGTTTCAGGAGGAAATAAATGTAAATATGCCTGTCTATCATATGTGTACCCAGAAGTCTATCTTCTCGTTTCAAGCGCTGAGCTAACATGGCCAGTCTGTGGTCAGTGTCTATCACCATATGGCTGTGTGCAATTCTGTGTTTCCAAAGGCAAAGGACATCTTAATCCAGTAGCAGTTATAGCCATTCACTCTAAGAGGAACGTGTATTCGTAAGGGAGTTTTGTGCTCATCAACTGGAGTCGAATTGAATGTGTGCTGAAAGACTGACTTCTAGATTCAGCAGCAACATGAAGATTTTCGGGTTCTGTGATCAAGTCCTGTGATCTCAAAGTGTGTTTGAGGGGCGTCTGGGTGGCTCAGTGGGTTAAGCCTCTGCCTTTGGCTCAGGTCATGATCTCAGGGACCTGGGATCGAGCCCCGTATCTCAGTGGGGAACCTGCTTCCCTGCCCCCCTGCCTCTGCCTGTCTCTCTGCCTCCTTGTGATGCCTCTCTCTGTGTCAAATAAATAAATAAAATCTTCAAAATAAAATAAAAGTGTGTTTGAAGGTTCCATGAAGCACTTATTTGCATACTTTGTTCAAAATCTTTTTTCTTTCCCCCCTGTGTGACCGTTTCTCTCAAATATCATTATATGCAAATGAGTCACACATTTTGGTGTCCAGTATTTCTTGGTTTACACATACAGTATGAGCAAAAAGAAAAAAAAAAAAGTTAGCCACTAAAGGAAGCCAAGAGCTAGATGAATGAACTACCTGCTAAATAATTAAGTTCAGATAAGATATTGGCAATGAGTAAGATCAAATAGAAATAAATATGAGGGCTTGCTTCTCCCAAAGAACTGACACCCAAATTGAGTGACACCAACTCTAAGGAAAGGGAGCATGTCCCCACCAGTCCAGTGTGGAGACTCATGGCAGCAGAAACAAGAACAGACACCATAGCAAAAATCAGTCAATGAGATTTAACTGCATTCATGGGCCATTTTATTAAATGGGTAGTTGGCAAGGAAAAAAAAGATTCATTCAAGAAGTTGGTAACTCTGCGTTCAAGAAAGGAATTAGCTGGGTCATTAAGACACCACATGCACTGATCTCTAGAGCTTGAACATAGCATGAATTGATTGTTTACAGAGAATTAGAAAAGGTGCCAACATACATGGTTGATTGATGGCCAATGGATGTTTTGTTTCTTTTTGAAACAAAGCTGGAAACAAAGTTTCCTGCCCCCCACCACCTTGAATGTGAAACTGGTTGGGTCAGTGAGATATGCCTGCCCACACCTAGTTTTTTCTAACATATATCTTTGTGTGACTATGATCATATAGATCCATGCTATTATCTGTAGGTTTCTAAATCGAAAACCAGTAAAAATAATCAGAAGAACATTCAACTGATGCTATTGCAATCTCTTCTTGCTTTGCGTATGGATTTATTTCTTCTCCCGGTAAGTCAGGAGTACTTTCTTTTCCAGTGATTAGGAAAGTTTTCATCAGAGCTCCTGAAATATTTCTCCCATGGCAAGCGAGATTTCCAACTAATTGAAGTGAATAAACACGCCTCTTTCCAAAGAATGTGCCATGTTACATAGAAAACAGGACTTGAAAGGAATTGTTAAGAACTATTAGCCTTATTAACATGTTATTTTTTTCATTTTGTCAAGGGCATAGGGAACTAGTCCTTCGCATAGAGTTCTTAGCTTTTAGGTGAGCCTGCCCCCAGGCTAGAATGATTTAGTCACCTGGCTTTCCTGTAACTCTTATTATTTTTGGCTTCATGAGGCGGCATTCATGCACGAGTGGTCCTTTTCCATTCCCCAAAAGTCTTTTGTAGGACACTGCTAGTCTTTTTTCTTTCTCCACTTCTCTGCATGAAGTGTGCCAAAACCTCTGGTTGTACTCAGGGCTGATATACAAATAATGGATACATTTGCTATTTTTCTATTTTTTTGTTTAACATTATGGTTTCTTGGTTTAGCAAAGATTGCTCTCCCTCAAAACTAACTTCTTATATATCCGATCACTTGATACTGCTTCTAATAATTACAGTAAAGAAACCATTGTAAATTATCCTAGAGCCAATCAAACCCAATATAAGTGTTATGGAAAGTCACTTTTAGTATTTAAAACACTGAGTTTGTTATACTTAAATTAAAAAAAAAAAGATACTCAGAGTATATAAACTTCATGTACTGAAACACCAGGCCACATTCGTATGATGATATTTAACATACACTGACACCAACTAGAAAGAAAGATCGTTACTCTGTTCACATTTCTAAACACTCATACTTGTTTATTCTTGAAACTAGAGGGAGGAGAGAGCATCAGAAAGTTTCCACAATGCCCCAGGAATTATTTAAATCCATTTCCTGTGCAGTGAAATCCCTATGACATTTCCAGAGCTGCTGTTTATTTTGGGATGTGAAAGATGTTACAATTCTTTGTGCTTAAACCACAACATTGATGAGTGGCGTGGGACAAAGACTCAAGTAGGGCAGTAAGTGTCCGGGCGATCCCTACCGGAAGGAAAGAAGCTATTGAATTACCAGGAGCAGGCAAATTCGCCCGGGTTGGCAAGCTCGGCGGAGGCTGCGAAGAAGACTGACACCCATTGTTCCTCTCACCTGCTCGAGTGGATTTGGTCTACAGCAGCAGTTTTCTCTCTCGCTACCTTCATGAAGTGCAGAGACCAAACGCCACATCACACGAAGGAGAATGTTGATACACTGGTTGTCAGCTTGTCCACCGAGAGGAACACGGGCTTCACAGACGCTCAAGGAAAACACCTTGTATTTATCAGCTAGCCCACACCGTATATGTTTTGACTGTCTGTTTTTACTGAAGTGTTTCCCTGAAATTCACTAATCTTTACAACATCCTATCGTCATAAAAACAGTCTAAAAATGACTTTTCTTTCTTCTTTCTTTTTTTCTTCCTTGCTTCTTTTTTCACTCAGTTTTATTTGACACAGAACATTATGAGAGTTTTAGGTGTACAATGTAATAATTCAATACGTGTATGTGCAGTTGACCCTTGAGCAACATGAGTTTAAACTGTGCAGGTCCACAAATAGGTAGGATATTTTCAATAAATACAATATAGTACTGTCAATGTATTTTCTCCCCCCTATGATTCTCTCTCTCTCTAAGATATCTATCCATATAGATAGATAGATCAGATCTATCTATCTTATATCTTATCTGATCTATCTATCTATATCTTATCTAGATAGATAGATAGATAGAATTAGATAGAATTAGAAAGAATTAGAATTAGAAGCAGTATCAAGTGATCAACCTGCACAAGTGGCAGGGCAGGGATGGGGCAGAGGAGAGAAACTCGAGCAGACTCCATGCTGAGGGTAGAGCCTGACTCAGAGCTTGATCCCAGGACCCCGCTGACCTCACGACCTGAGTGGAAATCAAGAGTTGTATGCTTAACCAACTGACTCATCCAGGCGTCCCTCTTATGATTCTCTTAACAACGTTTTCATTTCTCTAGCTTATTTTATAAGAATGTGGTATATAATATACATAACATACAAAATATGTGTTAGTCGACTGTTCTGTTATCAGTAAGGTTTCCTGTTAACAGTAGGCTATGAAGTTTTTCAGGGATCAAAAGTTGTAAACAGATTTTTGACTGCACAGGCATTGGCAACCCTAACTCCAGCATTATTCAAGGGTGAAATTATCACCAAATCTAGTTAACATTTGCCTCCATAAACGCTTTTCTTTTCTTCTTCTCTTTCATATTTCTCTTTCTTTATGAAATAAATAAATGAAGGAAGGAAAGCAGGAAGGAAGGAAATCATTAATCTAAGTTCATGTTCTAAAGTCCCTGAAATACCTCTTGCCATTCAGCCACTTTAGACTCCGTTAACAGGAAATGGGTTATCTTTATTAAAATATGGTGACCTTCAAATTGGGATATAATAGCAGTAACATAGCTCTTTATTTTGCACTTTTGAGGCCCCCTTCATTTTCAAATAAGGATTCCAATTTATTCAATTAGCAAGATACATGTAAAATCCCTGAAAGAGAGAGAAGTTGATTGATACTTTAAAGTTACAAGTTCTCCTTTTTCCTAATGGGCTATTAGAACCCATTATATCCCATTATATCCTCCTTATGAAAGTCTCATCCAGAGTATGATGTGTAAAGGTTAAATAAGGAGATGATCTTCAAGAAAGAAACTTCTAGGGGCCCCTGGGTGGCTCATTCAGTTAAGCATCTGTCTTCAGCTCAGGTCATGATCCCAGGGTCATGGGATCAAGCCTGGTGTTGGTGTTGGGCTCTCTGTTCAGCAGGGGGTCTGCTTCCCCCTCTCCCTCCTTGTGCCTTCTCTCTCTCTCTCAAATAAATGGATACAATCTTTAAAAAAACAAACAAACAAACAAACAAACTTCTGGATGTCAATTGCTCTGTACTGACATACTGACATATTTTTTGTCCCGATAGATGGACCTGCACGTACACAAGTGTTTCATATCCAGCAAAAGCACCAATGCAATCTAATGGGAATTTAAACAAATGGTGCAAAATACCTCAGAGTCTATGAAAAAATGAGCCCTGATCCCTAACTCTCACCAAACACAACATTAATTAGAGGTACATCATCGGCTTAAATATAACAGCTAAAACCATAAAGCTTTAGAGGAAGGTATAGGGGCATATTTTCATGACTTGGAGGTTGGCAAAGTTGTTTCAGATAGGTCACAAAAAGCAATAACCATAGGGAGAGGAGCAAGTAAAATGTTAATGGTAGACTCTAGATGGTGAGTGCAATATACAGGTATATGAGTCAGCTTGGGCTGCCATAACGAAATTCCATATACCAGATGACTTAAATATCCAAAATTTATTTTCTCACCATTCTGGAGACTGGAGGTCCAAGATCAGGAGCCAGCATGATCAGTGTCTGAGAGCTCTCTCCTTTGGTTGCAGATGGCCGCCTTCTCACTGTGTGCTTACATGAAAGAGAGAGAAATCACTCTTCATCTTCTTTTAAGGCCACCAATTCCATCAGATTAGGACCCACTTTTATGACCCCTTTTAACCTTTATTACCACCTAAAAGCCCTTTCTCCAAATATAGTCACATTGAAGGTGAAAGCTTTAAAATAAATTTTAGAAGGGGACACAATTCAATTCATAGCAAAGGGTGTTCACTATAAAATTCTTGCAACATTGCTCTATATTTATACCTTTTCATAAGAAAATGTGGAGGAAAAGGAAGACATTAAGAGAAAGAGTTGGTCTTCCAGTGATCTTTAGATACACCATTTTCCTAACACTATTTTTCAGAATTGTTGTCTGCTCGGATTATTTTTAATTTGTTCAATCCATTAAAAAATAAATCAGGTTGGTACTTTTGAGCGTCTTCTGGGTACAGAGGTATAAGAAAGTAGAAGGGAAGAGCCTTGGGACGCCTGGGTGGCTCAGTGGGTTAAAGCCTCTGCCTTCAGCTCAGGTCATGATCCCAGAGTCCTGGGATCGAGCCCCACATTGGGCTCCGTAGGGAGCCTGCTTCCCCCTCTCTCTCTGCCTGCCTCTCTGCCTACTTGTGATCTCTGTCTGTCAAATAAATAAATAAAATCCTTAAAAAAAAAAAAAAAAAAGGAAGAAGGGAAGAGCCTTAGGTCCAAAAAAAAAAAAAAAAAAAAAGAAGTATTCATTGAGCACTCATGAGCTGTGCACCCTGTGAGATACAAAGACGTGGAAGACCTAGGTCTTACCTGTAGGGGCCATACTGTCTTTGGGCAGCCCCAACAAACAGAGAAAAGTTCAGGTCTATAGGCAATCCAAGTGAAGGATAAATATCCAGGGCCCAGCAGTGCTGATGGCTAGCCCCAGTGTGATGCCTCCCTCCACACTCACTTCCCTCTAACTTCCTCCTACTACAGGTCCCTACACACTCTGCTGGCTGTGTCTGCAAGCCTTTCCCCCTTCCACATGCCTGAGTATCCCCCCTCATTCAGCAAGCCCCAGACCCAGCTCCCTTCCTCAGAGACATTCTCCCTGACACAGAGCACAGATCCGCTTCTTTGTTATATAGCTTCAGAGTACAGTAGTTCTTTATTCGTGAGCATGGGATTCAGTTCATAATTATATGGTCACTGGAGGGATCATTTGAATAATGGGTAATCTCTACTAGATTTTAAACTCAATGACACATAAACTGTATTTCCTTTTTAATTCCATTCATATCCCCAGCAATTCACAGCATCTGTTGTGTAAGAGGTAACACAGGAAAACACATAGAAACTGTTAGATTGTTCGTTTGTTTTTTTCCATTCTCAATAGGAAAGAAAAAAAACCCATATTGTTATAACCATATAAACTACTGCCAGGATAGCTTGTTAATAAAATAAATTTATGAAAGATTTTTTTCTAAGTAAAAAGAAAGAAAATGTTTGTAGAATTATAGAGTCTTGGGTTGGAAAGGAGATTTTGGGTCATCTGGTCCACCTGTTTAACTATATTGTCAAATTTATGAATGTCTCTAGTAAGTCTCTTAAAAAATAACTATATATATATATACAAATATAAATGTTAAAGAATTGAAATGAAATCAATTATGTATTCTTTAGAAACTGATTATTATATAAAGCGTTTAGAAGAATTCTTAATTCACAGTAATAATTACAGTACTTATTATTGGTATGAGCAATGTTACCAGGAAACCTCTAATTGGCAGTGCATTATTTTAAAAAAGCACAGATTTCAGACCTAAAAACCCCAGGATTAAGCCACAACTCTGCAACTAACTGGGTATGTGGCTTTGAGCAGTTCATTTAATATCTCTAAGCCTTATTTCTTTTTTTTTTTCCTCCTGGCATTCAATGAGTGGTAGTCAATATGGTTATAATAAAACCACAGTGAGGATAAATCAGATTCTGTGTTTACTCGCAAAGAGCTCACAGTCCAGTGGAAAATAGGTGAAAACTCCAATTCTGTGTAGTAGATGCAACAATGGAAGGAGGCCACCAAGAAGAACAGAGAGTAGCTCTCTCACCTAGCCTGCTGGAGGAGGAAAGACTTTGTTTAAAAAGTTAATGAAAAGCAATTCTCCAGACAGATTGAGGGAAAAAAGACAATCTGGGCAGGGGAACACTGTGAAGTGGTTTTGGTATGATCCCAACAGAGTATTCCAAAGTCAGGTGTGGCAGAACATGGGCAGCAGATCCCAGGGTATGTTGTATGTCATGTTGAAATTCATGGGTTTCACACTCTGGGTGCTGGAGAACAAGTAGAGGGCTTTAAACGAGAAACAATCAGATTCATCTTTTAGGAAATCACCTGGAGAGTCATATGGTGGATGGCTTAGAGGGGCGAGGCGAGAGGCGGGGAGACCAGTTACGAGGCCATTGTCAGAGTGGAAGAAAAGAAGGCCTAAATCAGGAAGAGGGCAGGAGAGGTGAGAATGATTCAAGAGATGGTTCAGGAATAGAGTCAGCCAGATGGGGTGACGTGGAGTACAGAGACATGAGGGGTCCAATGTGATTCAAAATGAGTCATGACTGGAGCGCCTGGGTGCCTCAGTTGCTTAAGCATCTTGCTCTTGGTTTCAGCTCAGGTCATGATCTCAGGGTTGTGAGATCGAGCCCCCGTCAGGCTCCGCACTCAGTGTGGAGTCTTCTCAGGAGTCTCTCTCTCTCCCTCTGCCCCTCCCCACCCTAAAATAAATAAATCTTTTAAAAAAATAATGACTCATGACTTGCTGGTAGAGTGGGTAGACAAAGAGATATTCCATCAGTCAGGATGGAGGATATAGAAGGAAGAAGGAGGGGCTGGGAAGCTTAGGAAAGCAGAAGTGAAGATGAGCATTTGATTTTGGACATAGTAAGTGTGCGGTACCAAGGAGCTCCCAAGAGAAAGGAGGTATCCAGCAGGGCACGGGAATCGGGGCTGGGTAAGGGAATCCCCATTCTGGAGCCACTAGTTTGCCTAGGGAAAGGGTGTGATGTGAAAAGGAGTACATGGCAAGCACAGAATGCTGGGGAGGCCAGCCATTAAGCAGGAGAGAAAGCACCAGGGTCAGGCAGAGAGACAGAATGGAGAACAGGGTCATAGAGACCAAAGGAAGAAAGTAGTTCACAAAGGAGAACTGGTCAACCATTAGAATGTGCAGAAAGGTCAGGCAACAGAAGGAATGGGAAATATCTACTAAATCCCTTTGTATGAAACCACATGGCACCTTGGCTGGTGGTGTTTCACCGGAGAGAGAAAGGGGAGGAGACTACATTGCATTGGCTTTGAAGTCAATGGGGTGACGGAGAGAGAGAGGTCATGATGACAGACAACTCTATCGAGATGTTTGGTTGAAAAAGAAAAAAGAAGAAAATTTTCAAAATGTCCCCCAAGGTATCTTTAAAGATATTTGTGTATTTCCCTAAACTGGAAAGGAACAACTCCTCTGAGATCTTCATCCAGGCAGGAAGTTCACCCAGGGGACGATCTGTCCCTACCCCTACAAAAATTACAGTCTCAGGAGGAAGATAAGTGCTTACTACTGTTGTCTAGAGAAGACTGTTCCTAAGAAGCACTACTTTGTAATCTAACATAGGGCAAAAATCCCAAACAGATTTTGATTTAAAAGATAACTGTAGATTCCTAACACTAGGTCCTTTGTATGGCCCTTTTTTGCCTCTCAGTGGCAAAAATCTTTGCTTTGCCGCTCGCTAGTATTATCTTTACCATGCCTCTAACATCTGTTCTTTCGCCTTCTTTCCCAGGGTCTTTAAAACAAAACTGCATTTACTTTTAAGCCAACGACTACATTTTTTTAAAGTTAACGTTGAAATGTCTTGACAATTGTTATCCAAAAGAGGGCGCAAATTTCTCATGAAATATAGTGCAGTATTTCACAAAATTTGCTGGCTCCTACTAGTATTTAAATTTCACAGCTGCTGTAATTTAATGCAGAAACATTATTTCTGTGGCATATGCATATGAATTAAGTCCCATTGTGTGAGTGCTAATTAAGAACCTTTTGCATCTTCAAGAGCAGTTTCAGAAAAAAGCCAAACTAAGTTGGAGCCAACATTTTTCTATTTTGGGTAGCCAAATCAAATCAAGATAGGCATTTTAAAATTAAACATTCAATGGAATTTTAAAAACCCAGTTTGTTTACAATCTTCTAATTTTAGGGTGTATTTCCATTCTACCCCTGCTCAAAGAACAATTAGTGAAGTAATACAGTTCACACCTTGTTTGTGGGCGGTTAATAGTGAATCAGTATTTTTTTGTCTTGTTTTGGTCACAGCTGGAATTGTTCACATTTTTTTAAAGGTTTTATTTATTTATTTGACAGACAGAGATCACAAGTAGGCAGAGAGGCAGGCAGAGAGGGAGGAAGGGAAGCAGGCTCCCTGCTGAGCAGAGAGCCCGATGCAGGGCTTGATCCCAGGAGCCTGGGATCATGACCTGAGCTGAAGGCAGAAGCTTTAACCCACTGAGCCACCCAGGTGCCCTGGAATTATTCACATTTTAAATACCCAGTATGTATGGCTGTTCTCACATATGAGAAGCCATATGACTGGTGAATAGAGGAGATAATGTGAATTCTGATCTCAGCTCTTCCTTTAGGTTGAACCTCACCATGACTTGGATACATTTTCTGAGGGAAATGATATGCCAAAGGTGTCCTGAACTTCTGGTGGGCTTCCTACATGCAAGTTATGCAAATGGAAGAAAGTGGGAAGAGGAAGTCATTTTTTCTTTCTTTCTTTTTATTATTATTATTATTATTATTATTATTATTATTATTATTAAGTAACCTCTTACTCTGGCTTCTGTGACTGGCTTCTCTATCTATAGTACCTGTCTGGTAATTTGCTGGTAGAGGTAACAATGAACACTTATCTGGGGAAACACCACCACTTTGATTGTCTTCTAACCTTCAGAATGAAACCAACTATGAGTAGAAAATCACTCAAACTTTATTTGTGAACTGATTAGACATTGAGGACTGCTAACCAGGACCCTAACAACTATATCCTCTAGTGGAAACACACAAGCAGCACTAAATGAGAGCAAAAGCTAAATTCGTGGTCCCTATTTATGCACCAGTCTACAATAACATTGCCAAGTGCATGTGGGTAGGGAATCAACATGACAACAAGAACCAAGCATTATTTCCAGTTTTCATTTAATTACACATCTAAGACCCATTGCTAAAAGATTTCTAAGAATTACCAACAAGTGCTTGTACCCACCCTCCTTAGATGATCACAAAGTGCTATAATTTGATTTACCACGTTGAGTTCTGCTTTGCCTGACCAGAACTTACCTTCATCACACACACCATCCAATGGCAATGGCAATGTGTATACCCACCTGGAGATTCCCATGCTATCTTGTCCAGCTTCCTCCTTTTGTGACTCTAAGATCTAATCTCATCTTCTTTAGGGCACAGCCCAGACCACATTTCTTTTCTGGATTTGGGCGGCCCATGACTCCTTTTCCTCTACCCCTGCAATAGCCAACACCCTTGTTCTGTTGTACCCCTTTTGGCAATACCCGGAGCCCCCTTAAATTTCACTCCCTGTAGACTCCACCAAGGTGTTTTTAAAATACTCAGCTTGCTGGGTGATGCCAAATTTTGTTACATTTCTGAAACTGTCTTGCTTTTCAATAATAGAAACCAGGTCAATCAACCACCGAAAATGTTTAAGGATAGCTGTGGGAGAGGGGAGGGTACAGAAGAGTCAAAGACACAAACACATCCTGTAACAATACAGAAGAGAGACTGAGGGGGCTCCTGATAAGATTGGATTTTTTACTCTGTTTTTGCATTCAGTATTTATATTGGGACATTTGGGAATACAGCATTTTTTCAAGATGTCTTCTCTGAAATGGCCATTTTCCAGTTGGTACATGACTCTTTTTTTTTTTTTTTTAAGATTTTTCTTAAATTTATTTATCTGACAGACAGAGATCACAAGTAGGCAGAGAGGCAGGCAGAGAGAAAGGAGGAAGCAGGCTCCCCGCCGAGCAGAGAGCCCAAGGATGGGCTCAATCCCAGGACCCTGAGATTATGACCTGAGCCAAAGGCAGAGGCTTTAACCCACTGAGCCACCCAGGCACCCCATGGTACATGACTCTTAGAGGTTTACCACATTTACTGGTCTAAAACTCATAATGAAATCAATTAGTTTAGAAAATGGATCTGATTTTATAAAAGTTTTTTAAAATATCAGTCAGAAACATGTAGCTGGAAGAAAGCTATCGCATTAGACAAGGGCTTTAATAATATATAAAGGGAAATGGGCAATAAGGCTAACCACGAGACAGCTTAATTTCTTACTGATGTTATATTTTCTGCTTTTCCAGTATATTATCATGACAACACTTGCATATTCCTTTTTTTTTTTTTAAGGAAGACTGTGAAAATAAGATGCTCATTGTTTTGAGCTCAAGTGTTTATGATTCTTTTGGTTCTTATTCAGCTTTCAAAGGATAATCTTGATTCTTTAACAAACATTTACCTTTAAGAATTGTCTACCACTGAAATCCAGCAGAATACATATTAAGTTACGAGAGAGTACCTCTTAGTTGTTAGTCTGGATTAGATGGGAAACACGTGGCATATTTGAAAATAGCAGAAAAAGCTAAACAAAAATTAGGTGCTGGCTAGTGCTTCTGCATGAGAAATGATATTAATTCTTAAAGTTGGCTCCCTTAGTTACCTGTAAAAATATCGTCAACCGTAACTTGAGTGTGAGTAATCGAGTTAAACTTTGTGTTTGTTGGAATATTGCTTCTTTCCGTGGACACTGACAATATCAGTTTACTACCTATGACACTTTTTATTTAGAACTGAAAGTGATATGCAGTCCTTCTAAACGTTGAAAGTTTTCTCTCAAATAAATAAATAAAATCTTTTTAAAAAAGTAAAGTTTGGAGGTTTTAGCACCTAGGCTCTTTTTTTTTTTTTAAGATTCTTTTAAATTTATTTATTCATGAGAGACAGAGACAGAGAGAGAGGCAGAGGCAGAGGGAGAAAATGCAGGACTCAATCCCAGGATCCCGGGATCATGACCTGAGCCAAAAGCAGATGCTTAACCCACTGAGCCACCCAGGCGCCCCACTTGGGCTCTTTTGAATGTGTTATGCTTAATAAGGCTTGTTCACAACCATGGGCATAGGAAGTTCCTTGCAGTTGACAAGTGTGGGATTTGGAACACCAATTGGAACAGCCCCGTGGCCCTGTGGCCCTGTGGCCCTGTGGCCCCGCCCTCACAGTGGGAACTCAGCAGCTGTCCATGATAAACCTGGTTCCAGCAGTAATCTGCTGTAGGACCTTCCACAGGTTGCTTAATTCCAGCCATGAGAATAAACACTGACACGAATGCCCAGCATAGATCTAAGGGAATCAGGCTGTTTGCCCATAAAACTGAAAACTCCCTCTGTCTTTCCTTCTAACATCTGGGACAGGGAAGAGTTTGGAATGATGGGGCTGTTGACTACTGTTCTTTGCTTCCAATTAAAAGAGGCAAATATAAGCTTGTGACCATGAGTAGGAGGGAGTGGGGCAGCTGGGGTAGGGATGAGCAAAAGGTAAGCAAAATTAGAGAATGAAGAGTAAATCTCTGGGGGTGGTGAGGGGGATTTCTCCGTGTTTCTAACTCACCTGCGGGTTCCCGATGTGGATGGACCACAAGTACGTTACACTCTAGTCACTTGGGTTCCGTTTGAACCTTCCTTTCTCTCCTATCCCTCTTTCCCTTTGCCTCTCCCATTCCTTCCTGTTTTCCCTTTGTCAACACTGTTTGAAGGGGAGGAGGAAACAATATCCTCCTACTGAATTTTTTATTTCCTCCTTCTATGTTTAGAGCCAGGAACAATTCTACAGAATCTCTTCAACCCATTCACAATGGGCCAAAGTAAACGTAAATTAACAAAGTAGTTAACAGCTACATTAACAGCTGGTACTGGGGGCCAGGTCCTTGAAATGCCACTCCCAGGCTACTTCCATACCTTGCACCCAACTTTGATGACAAAAACAAAACATGACCAAAAAATTTCCAGCACTGCACTGACTTTATGTTTTTCATATGTAAGAATGATATTCTATGTTTGTTGCTTTACAATCGTGGGAATTTGGACAGGAGGAAGATGTGATTGTGTTTCAGCTCCATTATTTCATCTACGCAAGGATTATTTGATTTAGAATATGAATGTAGGGGCACCTGGGTGGCTCAGTGGGTTAAGCCTCTGCCTTCAGCTCAGGTCATGATCTCAGGGTCCTGGGATCGAGCCCCGCATCAGGCTCTCTGCTCATTGGGGAGCCTGCTTCCTCCTCTCTCTCTCTGCCTGCCTCTCTGTCTGCTTGTGATCTTTCTGTCTGTCAAATAAACAAATAAAATCTTTAAAAAAAATTTTTTTTAAAAAGAATATGAATGTATGTGCTTTAAAAGTTAGTTTTAAAATGTAGTCACAGGGATGCCTGGGTGGCTCAGTCGGCTAAGTGTCTGCCTTCAACTCAGGTCATGACCTGAGTCATGGGATCGAGTCCTACATTGGGCTCCCTGCTCAACAAAGAGTCTGCTTCTCCCTCTGCCTGCTGCTCCCCCTGCTTGTGTTCTCTCTCTGGCAAATAAATAAATAAAATCTTTAAAAAATAAATAAAATAAAATGTAGTCACAAATGTGGTTCATCTTTGGCCCTACTTGGCCTGAAATAAAATACCGTATTCCTCCTTGAAGGATGCATGTTATATTCAGTAAATAATGAAAAAAAGTTGTAAAGTTTAGAGTCATAATCATAACCATAGTTTTTTTGTTTTTTTTAGAAACCATAATCACTAAGGACCCCCATACACATCTGTTCACTGGTTAGGTTAAGCAAGCACTAGCATATATATATATGGGGGTGTAGTATCCACCCTTTTGAGAAGTCTCCTGCCCTGAGACTAAGAGTCAGCCAGAGCTTTCTGGGTGGTGAGAAGAGTGCCGTTTCAACTGGGGAGGATTGTGGAGATGTATGCTACTTAGAGCTGAGCTTGGTTTTCCCTAAACCAGTAAAACCAAGTGTCATGAAAGTCAAAATTAATTGGGTGTTGGGAACAAGGATACAAGAAAGTGGTGATTCTGATCTGTGGGTCAAGTTGCCAAGTGGCAATTCCTACTACATTACAAGTAGTTAACTCAGTTTACAAATGGAGCAAAGCAAGGGTACCTTGGGGGCTCAGTTCGTATAGCACGCAACTCTTTTTTTTCAAGATTTTTAAATTTTTTTTAAAGATTTTATTTATTTACTTGACAGACAGAGATCACAAGTAGGCAGAGAGAAAGGGGGAAGCAGCTCCCTACTGAGCAGAGTGCCCGATGTGGGGCTCAATCCCAGAATCCTGAGATTATGATCTCAGCCAAAGGCAGAGGCTTAACCCACTGAGCCACCCAGGCGTCCCAAGATTTTTAAATTTTTAAAGAAGATTTTGTTTATTTGAGAGTGAGAGAAAGGGAGCACCAGCCAGGGGGAGAGGGCTGAGGGGAGGGAGTAGTAGGCTCCCCATTGAGCAGGGAGCCTGAGATGCTGGGCTCAATCCCAGAACCCTGAGATCAGGACTTAAGCTGAAGGCAGAGGCTTAACTGACTGAGCCACCCAGGTGCCCCAAGATTTTTTCATTCTTAAATAATCTCTGTACCCAACGTGGGGTTTGAACTTACAACCCCAAGATCAAGAGTCACATGCTCCGCAGACTGAGCCAGCCAGACCCTCCAGGCATGTGACTCTTGATCCTGGGGTTGTGAGTTTGAGTCCCATGTTGGGTGTAGAGATTACTTTAAAAAAGCAGAACCAAAAAACAGCAAAACAAATTAAAAAACATACTGCATTTTCCTAATTTCGTATTGTGTGCTTCCAAACCCTGTATAGGAAAATTTTTTAATGATGAATATATTATCTATATAGGTATATAGACATGGGTTTTGAGAGACAAAAAGATCAATCATTTGAGAATTAATTTGATCATTTGAAGTATAAACTAAGGCCCCATATTTGCTGCAAGAGTATAATTTGAAGGAATATGACTTTTTCTTCATTTATAGATTATTTATTTCAAAGAATAAATAAAAAATTAGACATTTACAGATAGTTGAGAGTATGCTTAACATTCCATCCAATATTGTAAGTTGTCCTTTTTTACCAATAAATTCAATGACTATTTATCAAATGTCCATAGTATTGTATATACAGTTTTATAACATCAGTGCTTTTTTAAAAATTAAGTAATTTTTTAAATTTTTTAAATTAACATGTGATGTATTATTTGTTTCAGGGGTACAGGTCTGTGATGCATCAGTCTTACACAGTTCACAGTGCTCCCCATAGCACATACCCTCCCCAGTGTCCATCACTCAGCCACCCCCTCCCTCCCACCCCTTCCACACCAGCAACCCTCAGTTTGTTTCCTGAGATTAAGAGTCGCTTATGGTTTGTCTCCCTCTCTGGTTTCATCTTGTTTCATTTTTCCTTCCCTTCCCTTATGATACTGTCTTGTTTCTCAAATTCCCCATATCAGTGAGATCATATGATAATTATCTTTCTCCAATTGACTTATTTTGCTTAGCATAATAACCTCTAGTTCCATCCATATCATTGCAAATGGCAAGATTTCATTTTTTATGGCTGCATAATATTCCATATATATATGGAATATTATGTATGTATATATAATCTTCTTTATCCATTCATTTATTGATGAACATAGTTCATCATAGTTCATCTTTCCATAGTTTGGATATTGTGGACATTGCTGCTATAAACATTGGGGTGCATGTGTCCCTTTGTTTCACTACATCTGAAACTTTGGGGTAAATACTCAGTAGTGCAATTGCTGGGTCGTAGGGTAGCTCTATTTTCAATTTTTTGAGGAGCCTCTGTTTTCCAGAGTGGCTGCACCACCTTGCATTCCCACCAACAGTGGAGGAGGGTTCCCCTTTCTTCACATCCTCGCCAATCTGTCATTTTATGACTTGTTAAGTTTAGCCATTCTGACTGGTGTGAGGTGGTATCTCATTGTGGTTTTGATTTGTATTTCCCTGATGCGGAGTGATGTTGAACACTTCTTCATGTGTCTATTGGCCATTTGGATGTCTTCCTTGTAGAAATGTCTGTTCATGTCTTCTTTATAACATTAGTGCTTTAATTTATTTGATCTTATCCCTCTCACCAGGAAATTAACATGAAAATAATGGGAATTTTATTATTTGCTTTTCTCCTCAACAGTATACAAAATCTAATAACTAACAGACAGACTATCATTCACATTACTTAACCAAATTTCATTGGCTGCTTTATGTAACATGTCAAAAAATTACAATATAATCTTTCATGTAGTGTTTTGATTGGGAAACAAAACATTGGTTAACTCTATAGGATTGCATGTGTGGATGAATTGCATGGTGGGGAAGGAGTTGACTCAGGGCATATTTGTTTGTCAGAAAGATTTATGTCCCAAATCCTAGAGGTGTAGCAGTTTGTAATAATCGCAGGCAAAACATGACATCAACTTTGTTCTTTAGATCTTTTTATTAATTCTTTACAAACCCTAAATCAAACATAGAAACAGCTATAGCTTTGAACCACGAAAAGAGGTGTGTCTATTATGTCTGCCATATTATCAGCATCAATTCAATTGTTACTTCCTTTCTTTTCATGTTACTATTCAAAAGTCATTTATAAAGATGACGCTTCATTAACCTGAAATGAAAACCTCCTAGCAATATACTCGTAAATATTTTATCGGCACAGATACATCATTGAGGAACACCTGTATTAAATATGACAGTTTTCAACTTCTAAGTAGTCAAACCGTGCTTTTAATTCCTATTTTTCTTCTGCACTAAACTTGGATGCTTTTTCAAGTTTTCTATTTTGGGTTGTTTTTTTTTTTAAAGATTTTATTTATTTGTTTGAGAGAGAGACAGTGAGAGAGAGCATGAGTGAGGAGAAGGTCGGAGGGAGACGCAGACTCCCCGCGGGGCCAGGAGCCTGATGCAGGACTATCCCAGTACTCCAGGATCATGACCTGAGCTGAAGGCAGTCACCCAACCAACTGAGCCACCCAGGCGCCCCAAATTTACTACTTTTGAAGAGGAACATACACAAAATGTTATTCCAATTGATACGGGTACTGCAATATTCACTTTATACTTAACATACATTAAGAAATCACTTATGGATTCTGATTTCCTCCTCTACAAAATGTTGACTTAAGTAAGTTTTAAGTGCTTGCTAACTCCAGTATTCTAGAACTATAAAACATGTGTGCCATTGTTTTTAAATGCTACCAAACTAATTATTTTAGTACAAAGTAAAATAGACATAAATACAGAAGAACTAGATTGTTACAGAAGTTTTTAAAAAGATTTTATTTGAGAGAGAGTGAGAGCAAGAGCTGGGGGGAGGGGCAGTAGAGGGAGAAGGATGAGCAGACTCCCCGCTAAGCAGGGAGCCCAACATGGGTCTCGACCATGATCCTGGGATCATGACCTGAGCCGAAGGCAGAGGCTTTAACCCACTGAGCCACCCAGGCGCCCCCAAAGCGTACTTTTTAAGCCTGAAGCTCTCCCTCAGCTCTGGACTTATATATACAACTTGGCTCCTCCTCCTCCTGGAGGTCTTCTGGGCATTGGAACTCAGGGTCTCTGATACTGAACTCTTGTTTCCACCCCTCAACCTGCTCCCTGAGGAGCTCTCCCTGAGAGCTTTCCTCATCTCAGGAAACAATCTGCTCTTCCAGTGCCTGAGGCCAAAACCCTGATGTCTTCCTTGACTTCTACTTTTCCACTCATACTTCCCAGCCCATCAGCAGCAAATCTCACCAGTTCTAGCTTCAAAGGAGACCCCAAATGCAAAATCTGAGCATCTCTCACCACTGCGCTTCTACCCTCTTGGTCAAAGCCACCACCGTCACCCAGCAGGATTATGGCACTAGCTTCCCAACCGGCATCCTCGTTCCTCTACCGACCTCCCGGTTCTGACTGATCTCAGAATGGAAATTAGATACCTCTTCTCAGAAAACCCGCTGGGGTCTCCCCTTTGCAGTCGGAGCAAAAGCCAAAGTTGTTAGGATTTACAGAGCCCTGCATGAACTGTTGACACCCCACGCGTATACACATTCCCAAACACATCAAGAGGCGTGGGCACACACACAGACCCAGAAAGACACATGAACACGCAGATAAGCACACAGTTGAGACAGACACAGACCCTCAGATGCACACATGGGCCTACAGGGTCACACACACAGACCCTGTTCTCTCTCTGTCCTCATCATCCTCACCATGCTCCCCTTCACTCCCTCTGCGGCAGCCGGGCGGACCCCTCCACTGTTGCTCAGGCAAGTCCGATGCGCTCCCCACTCCGGGAATGCTCTGTAGAAAACTAGCCGCATGGCTAGCTCCCTCTTTCCTTCAGGTCTCTGCCCAAAAATCATCTTCTCGGGGAGCCCTCCTCTGGCCATCTAACTAAAATTTAAAAGCCAGCCTCCCCCCGACACACACTTGGTAGAATGCCCCCGTGCGCACTGTCTTAATGTCTTTCTCCCTAGCATCTATCATCTGATACACTAACCATTTCTCCAACGTATTCTTGCCTCCGCCGATGGAATGTATGCTGTGTTCGGGTGGAGATTTTGTCCATTTCACTCGCCATATCTACAACGTGGGAAAGGACGCCTGGAGTGTGATAGGCCCCCAATAAGTACACTTTGAATTGTTTCAATGAATGCGTAATGCCGTGCTCACCATGAAAGCAAAAACTGAGCCAACCATATAAGCTGTTTGAGCTTCTCGTGGCAGGGAACCCTCAGCTCTTACAACGGCTTCCCCAAGCGTTTGGAATCCCCAAATGTCAGACAGACCGCCTGGCTGGAGCTTTTGCTAGCCACTATTCCCGCAACAGTCATTGGTTCCTCCCAGGTTTCAGGGATGTTCCGCAGTTGCTGGCTGCCTCTGCTTTCTTAGTCATATCCTCAAAGGGACCTTCCACAAGTTCTGTGGCCAGTTGGGGATGCCCTCAAGCATATGGGAGAGGAAATGCAGCACAAAGATCAATGGTCAAGAAAACTTGTCTTTGGGACACATCGAGCAAATAAAACATCATGTTGGGGCTAGGTGGCTCAGTGGGTTGGGCCTCTGCCTTCGGCTCAGGTCCTGATTTCAGGGTCCTGGGTTCGAGACCCACATCGGGCTCTCTGCTAGGCAGGAAGCCTGCTTCCTCCTCTCTCTCTGCCTGACTCTCTGCCAACTTGTGATCGCTCTCTCTGTCAAATAAATAAATAAAATATTTTTAAAGAAATTTAAAAATTAAAAAAAAATAATGTTTGGTGATAAGGCGCTTCTGGTTACAAGTCTGTTTTCTGAAACTTGGACAATCTGTTCTAAAAGGAAAAAATAAAGAGGAAATTGGTTGCACTGACATGACACTAATGCTTAACTCAGTCATCGTGTTCCACCTTTTCTCATGTCCCCAAACATGAACTATTGCTTTTCAGATGCATTAACTCTCCAATGTTATAGAGCTAGATATCTGAGAGGAAGAGCCCAGGGAGGGAGAAATCAGTCAACGGTCCTGCCTCCCTCCTCATTCCACACATACATATAAGCTCATCTGAAAAATCCTCTTCGTCATCTTTTTTTTTTTAAGATTTTATTTATTTATTTGACAGACGGAGATCACAAGTAGGCAGAGAGGCAGGCAGAGAGAGAGGGGGAAGCAGGGTCCCCGCTGAGCAGAGAGCCTGATGTGGGGCTCGATCCCAGGACCCTGGGATCATGACCTGAGCCGAAGGCAGAGGCTTAACCCACTGAGCCACCCAGGCGCCCCCTCTTCATCATCTTCTACCCTTATCTCTTTCACTCCCAATCCAGGTGTTTTTTGTTTTTTGTTTTTTGTTTTTAACTTATTTGACAGAGAGAAATCACTAATAGGCAGAGAGGCAGGCAGAGAGAGGGGGAAGCAGGCTCACTGCTGAGCAGAGAGCCCGATGCAGGGCTCGATCCCAGGAACCTGAGATCATGACCTGAGCCCAAGGTAGAGGCTTTAACCCACTGAGCCACCCAGGTGCCCCCCAATCCAGGTTTTAAAGAGAAAACATCTGAGGCGCCCGGGTGGCTCAGTCAGTTGAACATCTGACTCTTGATTTCAGCTCAGGTCATGATCTCTGCGTTGTGGGGTTGAGCTCCGCGACCTGGGGTTCGTGCTCAGCAAGGAGTCTGCTTGGCATTCTCTCCCTCTGCCCCTACACACCCCCCACCCCCACCCCATCCCGCTTGCATGTGCGCATGCGCAAGCTCTCCCTGAAATAAATAAATCTTCAAAAAAATTAGAGAGAAAACATCTTCCTTTCTTATTACACATCACTCTTGTTTCCTTTTTACTTCCATCTCTTTGTTTCTCTGATACATACACATCTGCTTCCCTGATATTTCAGTGCAATATTCCAAATTTCTCTCTTCCCACATCCCTGTTTTTCTCTCATAATCAGATAAGAGGAGGTAATGTCTGGAATTTTTTTTAGTTTAGTTTAGTTCGTTGTTTTTTTTTCTTTTTAAAGATTTTTTTATTTAATTATTTGTCAGAGAGAGAGAGGGAGAGAGAGCAAGCACAGGCAGACAGAATGGCAGGCAGAGGCAGAGGGAGAAGCAGGCTCCCTGATGAGCAAGGAGCCCGATGTGGGACTTGATCCCAGGACGCTGGGATCATGACCTGAGCCGAAGGCAGCTGCTTAACCAACTGAGCCACCCAGGCGTCCCTGTTTTTTTTTTTTTTTTTAAACACAGAACGCTTCAAGAATTTGTATGTCATCCTTATGCAGGGGCCATGCTAATCTTCTCTGTATCCTTCCAATTTTAGTATCTGTGCTGCTGACGTGAGCACTTAAGTTTTATTTAAACAATCTCTACACCCAACGTGGGGCTTGAACTTATGACCCCGAGATCAAGAGTCACATACTCTTCCTACTGAGCCAGCCAGGTGCCCCTGGAATGTTTCGGTATTTGTTTTTTGTTTTTCTGTTTTTTAAATTTTTAAGCACATATCTTTAAATGCCTTCAGAATTTGAATGACTAGGATATCATTTAAACATAATAGAACATGAACTTTGGAAATGAAGAAACTTGGGTTTCTTGAGTAATATAATAATTGTAAACTTGAGTAATATAATAATTATATAGTCAGATGGAACACGTATTGAGGATGTGAAAAAACAAGATCCATCCGGCCCTGCTGTCTGTGAGCCCATGGAATATAACCCTTCCAGAAACAACTCAGAAGTACCTAGTGAAAAAGGGGAAAAAGCAAAAACAAAAACAAAACCCTTGCATTTTACATCTGAATGGGACCCTTTTCCTTTCTTTCATTGCAGCTTGCAATTTTCTTTAGCTAATATGGGTCCCAAACGTCATCAGAAAACAAAATAAACATAAGAAAGACAGTCCATAGCAAGGGGAATTCCATACACCACAGAAAACCCCCAATTCAGGACAGTGAGGGAAAAGGGCTGTAAGGGAAAATTATTGAATTCTAACTGGCTGAGAGCATGGCTCAGGACCCAAAGCATGGAAAAGACAGAACAGAGTACTCTAATGAACTTTTTATAATGTGTTGTGCACATACATATATGTACATACACATGCGTGTACATTTCTTCATCTACACATGCACAAACACGCATACATTTCAAGAAAAGTGCTCCAGACACCAACTGTGATACAATGAATCAGCATTGCCTGGGATATTCATGAGCTCCAATTCATCTCTTACAAGACTTGATCGCACAATGAAATTAAATAAGGAAATTAGGTATCCTGTTCAAATACTTCTGACTATAAAAGTCACTCTCTGAAAAATAAAGATAAAAACAAAGTATCTAGAATTGTTTTGATTCATTATATGTGTGTATTTGGTCATATACCCAGTGGATTTTTTTTTTTAAGATTTTATTTATTTATTTGACAGATCACAAGTAGGCAGAAAGGCAGGCAGAGAGAGAAGGGGAAGCAGGCTCCCCGCTGAGCAGAGAGCCTGATGCAAGGCTCGATCCCAGGACCCTGGGACCATGACCAGAGCCGAAGGCAGAGGCTTTAACCCACTGAGCCACCCAGGCACCCCTACCCAGTGGATATTGATGGAATACACAACTTCATAGAGTTGTGTTGGTAGGAAGCAACCTAGTACAAAAGACTGTGACTCTAGGACTAAACCCGGCTTCCACCACCTCCTTGAGTAGGTGACTTCGCCTGTCTGTTGTTTGGTTTCCTCATCCCTACAAGGGAATGAAAACAACGCACTTCATGGGGTTGTTACTAAATGGGTGACTGTACCTAAAAGGTACCCATACAAGTTTTAGTAGATAAAAATAGAAGAAAGCCTACATTTTGGAAGGAATCATCATTAATTATTTGCTTCTGGGTATGTTTCTGTAAGAATTTGCATTTTTTACCCTTAAAGAATTTGTTGTAGGGTGCCTGGGTGGCTCAGTGGTTAAAGCCTCTGCCTTCGGCTCAGGTCATGATCTCAGGGTCCTGGGATCGAGCCTCATATCAGGCTCTCTGCTCAGCAGGGAGCCTGCCTCCTCCTCCTCTCTCTCTGCCTGCCTCTCTGCCTACTTGTGATCTGTCTGTCAAATGAATAGAGGAAAATCTTAAAAAAAAAAAAAAAAAGAATTCGTTGTAAACGTCCAATAATGTTTGCCATGAAGCGAGCCAAACAGTAAACATGGCGCTCCTGAGTACTTTGGAATAAATTCTCACCAGCTGTATTTAGAGGACCACAGAGAGGGAAAATCTCTTCATGTGTAACGGACACTGGAATGTTCTACTTCCCCACCTTACACACACTCATGTGGGAAGGCGAGGGCTGTGGATGCAATTCTCAATCCTCTCTTGGGCCCATCCATCTCCTTTTTCACCGCAACGTTACTCTTCCTGACCACTGTTTGGTGGTCACCCGGCCCCCTCCCCTACGTTTCTGTTACCCTTCTTCTGTCATGTAGCTGTCCATCCTCTCTGACCTTCAACTGTTGTCTAGTTAAATTTTCTACCGTTGCCACACTTCCCTTTGGACATCCCCCACCCCATTTCTTTCCCTTGGATTAATCTCGCTCTTGCTTCCTGGTTTTTCTCCCTCTGCTCCGGCATCGACCTCTTCTTTGTTGATACGCTACTAAATACTTTCTCTTGCCTGATTGCTCGTTTGCCTTCTGTCCCCTACATCACCCTGTTTCATTAGTGAATTCAACTACCCTGCTTTAATCACATGTTTTTCATAAGCAAAAATAAGAATTGAAAATAAGATAAAATATTATCTTCATGCCCAACCCCTCCCCCGCAACACACGCACCCGTACATATACAGTCCTTTCAATAAAGCAAAGGAGGGAGAGCAATGGCAGGAAATGGTTGATAGAAAAGAAAGCATGGAAGACAGCAAAGGAAAACTCTTACCTTTCTTCTCTCCTTGTTGATTTGGTCTGTGGCTGGTCAAGTTCATTAAGAATCAGACTCAGAGACTTTCAGAGTTCAAAGTGGTTTTGGAGACCACCCAGAATAACTCCTTCATTTTATAAATGAGGAAGCTGCAACTCAGAGGGAAAAAAAAACCTGACTTGTCTAAACATACAGATTTACTTGCTGCCCAATCTGAGTGGGTAGGATTTATTAGGATTCATGAGATGCTTATTGACTAGCGAAATACGACCAACCGATCTGCAAGCACTGGAAGATTCTAGCATCCCTGAGTGAGAGTCCTTTCAGGCTGGAGAGGTATTCACCAGGACAGCTGTGAGCTGCTGGGGGCCAAAACTTACCCCTCCAGGGGATCAAGAGGAATCTAGATGGCCCCAAGTACCTCAGAATTGGGATTGAAAGCATTTTTTATATTTAAATTCAATTAATTAACAGAGTATTATTAGTTCCAGAGGTAGAGTTCAGTCATTCATCAGTCTTATATAATACCCAGTTCTCATTACATCACGTTTCCTCCTTAATGTCCAACACCAGTTACCCTCCCTTCTCCCTCCCCTCCTGCAACCCTCCGTTTGTTTCCTATGATTAAGAGTCTCTTATGGTTTGTCTCCTTCTCTGACTTTGTCTTGTTTTATTTTTCCCTCCCTTCCTCTATGATCCTCTGTTTTGTTTCTTAAATTCCACATACGAGTGAGATCATATGATAATTGTCTTTCTCTGACTGACTTATTTCACTTAGCTTAACACTCTCTAGTTCCATCCCTGTGGTTGCAAATGGCGAGATTTCATTTTTTGATGGCTGAGTAGTATTCCATTGTCTATACATATCACATCTTCTTTATCCATTCATCTGTCGATGGACATCTGGGCTCTTTCCACAGTTTGGCTGTTGTGGACATTGCTGCTATAAACATTCAGGTGCACATGCCCCTTCGGGTCACTACATTTGTATCCTTAGTGTAAATACCCAGTAGTGCGATTGCTGGGTTGTAGGGTAGCTCTATTTTCAACTTTTTGAGGAACCTCCATGCTATTTCCCAGAGTGGTTGCACCAGCTTGCATTCCCACTAACAGTGTAGGAGGGTTCCCCTTTCTCCGCATCCTCACCAATACCTGTCACTTCCTGACTTGTTACATTTAGCCAGGGATTGAGTGCATTTTAAATGTAATGCAGGAAAAACAAGTTCACAAAATACATGCCACCAACTTGTAACAGGTCCATTGAAACAGTCTTCTTTTTTTTTAGATTTTATTTATTTATTTGTCAGAGAGAGAGAGCACAAGTGGAGGGAGCAGCACACAGAGGGAAAAGCAGGCTCCCCGATGAGCAGGGAGCCGGATGGGGGACTCGATCCCAGGACCCTGGGATCTTGACTGGAGCTGAAGGCAGAGGCTTAACGGACTGAGCCACCCAGGCACCCCCCCACCCAGTGAAATGTTCTGATACAGTACAGCCTTAGACAATACCAAATGCCAAAATAAAAACACTGTTTCCTCATAATTTGCAGAAAAATGATATATATACATACATATATACACACAAATATATGATTAATGATGCAATGATAAGCATGAGTGTTCATTCCCATAATACTCCTATCACTCTGTAGCTTTCCTGCTAAGGAGATTATAAATATCATAGAATTAATGTAGAGCATTAAGATAAACAGAGTCTTAGGGAAAATAGAAGGAAAAAGAACACAGATATGCTATTTTACTCTCTTAGTATCGGCATTAATGTCTTCTCTAACATGGTGTGACAGTATTTGGCTCCTGGGTAGTTGTTTTTCTAGTTAATACTACTTTATCAGAACTTAGTTTCTTCCCACCTGATTAGCAGCACCCACCTCCCTGGCATCTAGGAAGGAGCTAATGTCTACTGAAACCAAATTTGATGCCTAGAAAATCCTTGAGTTGTTAAGAGGCACACCTGTGTTGTTTGGCAGGTGAGTTGAATCTCAAGTAAAGAATTTCTGCAAATCTCCTGTTAAGTCAGCTAAACTGGTTTCACTCCTATTAAACAACCCTGGGGCAGGGGGTGGGGGGAGTCCTCTATTTATCCTTAATAAGCATAATAATGCCCAAGAAATAACTTCCAATGCTAATCTCAGTGGTGTAGGTCTCAAAGGGGGAAAAGTTCAGAATATATTTCAGGACATTCGATGGCTCCTTGTCAAATTTACTAATTTATAGATAAATTAGCATTTTCATATTGGAAAAAAATCCACGGTTTTTTGTAAAGACCAGAATATTGTTAGTTAATTAAGATGTTACTTTGAATAATTTGGAGAAGCAACTTTCTAGCTGTATTCACACAATATTCAAAGTAAGGAGGGGGGCACCGGGGTGGCTCAGGGGGTTAAAGCCTCTGCCTTCGGCTCAGGTCATGATCTCAGGGTCCTGGGATCTCGAGCCCCACATCGGGCCCTCTGCTCAGCAGGGAGCCTGCTTCTCCCTTTCTCTCTGCCTACTTGTGATCCCTGTCTGTCAAGTAAATAAATAAAATCTTAAAAAAAAATTAAGGATAGATCATCATGAATAAGTAAATAAAAATTTCAGTGAACTGAATCCTGAAGAAAATAAGGAAGCATTTATCAATGGAAAGGTACTCTGTAAATAGGTTTGCAGAAAGGTTATCTGGGAATCTATAATCTTAAAGTGAAATAGACCATTTATTTAGAGATTTTAAAAAAATCTCTATTCAGTCTCTTTCTACTTTTTAGATATTCTTATGTTGAAGTATGTTGTTGTCTAGTCTAATGTTTCTTCTGACTGGACAGGTTTTGAAATGCTTACAATATAAGACGTTTTAAAATAGATGCTTGAGGGCGCCTGGGTGGCTCAGGTCATGATCCCGGACTTCCGGGATCGAGTCCCGCATCGGGCTCCCAGCTCCTTGGGGAGTCTGCTTCTCCCTCTGACCTTCTCCTCTCTCATGCTCTCTCTCACTCATTCTCCCTCAAATAAATAAATAAAATCTTTTTAAAAAAATAGATGCTTGATTCATTACATAATACTCTTTAGGTACTGAAGGAAGTTAACATTTTCATCTTTTGGTCAGGCACTTGTGGGTTCTAAAATAGAACTCTTTGGCAATTATGCAGTATGTGCCAGGGAAGAAAAAGAAAGAGTTTAGGCTGTCCAACCTCATACAACGGACAAAGGATAAAAGTAAAAGAAATGAATCAAATCCACAGGCGTGACGACCCTAGCCTGTTTCAGCAGGCAAAGGAGCTAATAGCATTGCCATCCAGGTCTTAATTTATGGATCCCTTGAGGTATTTTCAACTGCTTTGAAGTTTTAATTGTGGGCCACAGTCTCTTTTTTACTCTTTTACAGAGTAAAAGAATATTTCTTTTTTCAAAGTTATCAACCAAGAGATTCATTTTCTTTCTCTCTATAATGCACACCATCTGTTTTACTAAACTAACAGTTTATAGGCATATATATATATATATATATATATATATGTATATATATATATCTCAACCAGTCAGAGCTGTGGTTCCCAGCCTGGTTATACACCAGAAGCTTTGGAAAACTTACGCCCGGCATTACCCCCGGAGATTCTGGGCTTAAGTAAATGGTCCGGTGATGCAGCAGGGAGAGAGAGAAAGTCTTTCTTGGAGTTCCAATTTGGAATTCTTGGGTTTTTTTTCCCTCTGGAAACTATGTTGCAATGGTGATCCAGGTTTATGGATTCTTTTTTTTTTTTAAGGTTTATTTATTTATTTTAGAGAGAGACGGAGAGAGTGAGCCCACATGAGCTGGAGGAGAGGCAGAGGGAGAGAGAGAAACCACAAGCATGCCCACCAAGCATGAAGCCTGCACAGGGGCTCGATCCCAGGACCCTGAAATCATGACCTGAGCGGAAATCAAGAGTCCGCCACTTAACGGACTGAGCCACCCAGGCACCCCTGGGTTTATGGATTTTTTTTAAAGTACAATAGGGAAAGCTACATAATCTGTTAAATAAACATTCAGGGGCTGGTGTAAAACACCAAACCATTCCTCATAGTTCTTTCTTTAAAACAAACAATGAGCTTTGATTCCAAACAATGAAATCTATAACCAACCTATTATTAAATTAGGAACTGCTTGAGTCTTCAGAGCACAATACTATACTTTTTTGTATGTCAAATGACTCAGGGTTTTTTCTGGAAAAAAAAAAGAAAGAAAGAAAGAATAAATTTAGTACCTGCCAGGAGGAAGACACAAAGAGACTGTCAAACAAGGCTAGAAATAAAACACAAAACCCAAATGCGTGCAATTTTGAATTTTAGGAAACGCCGTAGGGAATGTCCTGGTTCGTGATTTTTTGTGTTTTCTGAATAGTAAACTGGGTTAGAAATAGATCAGTCAGAAAAGAATATGGCAGAGAGATCATAATGGAAATACACTGGAGGGCAAGAAAAGAGGTGATAAAAGCTCATTAAAAGGCAAATCATACAAAAAATTAGTGGACAGTTTGTAGTCAATAGAGAAAGGTGATCTATTCGAACAGCAGCAAAGATGAGAAGGATGAGGGGTACCAGGTGCTTCCCAAACCGTTCTGAAGCTTGACACACCAGGACAAGGTGGGACCAAGAGCAGTACAGAATGGAACCATGTCTGTGTCCCCCCTGTGTACACACCATCTGCACCCTTATTCCCCTTCGTACAAAGCATGACATGACCGTGCACACACAACACAGCTGCTGGGGCTGCTGCCTGGCTCCAGAGTAGGACTTTCCTTGTGTTGTCTCAGCACAGATGACTGCATTTATGTGGAAGAAAAAGAGACAGGTTTGAGCTCATTATACAGAAAAACTTTCTAAAAGGCTGTCAACCCAATACAAAACAAAACCAGAACATATGCACCGAACCCCATGGGCCTGAAATTGTAGCATGAACCAAATACTATTTCAAGAAATAGACCAATTGGGCTGAGTGTGGAGTGTGTCCTAAAGGTCTCCAACGGTCCTTCCTAATGTAAATTTTGGTGATTCTATAGTCCAAACTTCTCTTTTCTTCACAGACATCTAATCACTTCTACTTTCATTCTGTACCAATTTGGTTGAAACAAAAAGTGTCAAGAGCCCACTTACCGCGATGAGCACTGAGCAACGTACAGCATCGCTGAATTCTATATTGTACACCTGAAACTAATATTAACACTATATGTTAAGTATACTGGAATTAAAATTGAAAAAGATATTAAAAGACAGTGACAAAGAGGCATTGAGAAACTCTTCACAATGAGTGAAAGTGTGAAGCAGAGGGTTAGCAACTAGCTTTATTGTAGAGGACTGATCTACAGGTTTTTAGACCTTTGGTTACTTTTGGCAGGAAGTGAATCCTGAAAGCTCATACCAAGAACCGCAAGAACTTTAAAGGGACAAATAACCCCATAATAAAGCCAGTGTCTTTGTTCTCTCATTTACGCCCAGATTCATGACCTCAGAAACTGAAAGGACAACTTGATCTTTATGTTTAATTCGATACAGCAATGAAGACACGAATTAGTTTATTTTTCATTTAGGTGCAAAAGGTGGCAGTCCCAAAAAATAAAGTAAAACAAGATACGGAACAGTGTTCACTGTGACAGAGCCATCAGCTGATAGAACAGACTCGCAGAACTGGGAGCCAGACGGGACGTCCCAGGAAAATGTCTTAACTGCTTGTCCTACGCGTACTGCGCGAGCGCAAGCCGGCCAGCCTTGAGGCTGGAACATTCAAGATCAAAATTGCGAGGAAGGCGGCCACTGAGCTTGTGCGCTCCACATGCTGCGGTCTTGAATTTAAGCCTGTGCCCCACACCTCTTACCATGACTTTCTGCATATCGCGGGGCCAAAAAAGAACTGCAGAGATTTGAGAGCAAGGCCTATTTCAAGCCCAGAACTGCAGTCGTCCCTCCGTGACAGGCTGAACAGGGTCACGCAGAGGAGCGTAGCGTGAAAACCTTTAGAGTTCAGCAAGCCTAGGGCTGCGGCGTGATCAGGCAGGCCGTGTCTTTTCGGAGCTCACAAAAGGCTTTTTCTGTTCTGCTTTTGCACTCTAGAAGCCGAGCTATTTGCCAGGGGTAGGACGGGGGAGGAGGAGGGG